>NC_030416.2:23049067-23349067 GCF_001660625.3 Ictalurus punctatus
TGTGTGTGTGTGTGTGTGTGTGTGTGTGTGTGTGTGTGTGTGTGTGTGAGTGTGTGAGTGTGTGTGTGTGTGTGGAGGCCAGTGCATTTCTTGGGCTTAAATGATTCCAAAAGCTGTGGCCTTGGAAAAACCGTGTCCTGCCCTGAAGCTACATGATTAAGTATGCCAATAACCTGCCTTCACTCATTTAAACTTTCAGCAAACAAGGTACACACAAGAATGAAACCCTCCTTTCCATCCAAAATATGTCTGACATATGCAGTAGCAAGTGTGAAGAATCTGTCAATCAGTCTCTCACTCACTCTCTCTCTCTCTCTCTCTCTCTCTCTCTCTCTCTCTCTCTCTCTCTGTCTCTCTCTCTCTCTGTCTCTCTCTCTCTCTGTCTCTCTTTCACTGCTGTAATGAGCAGCATGTGTTTACTTTAGCAAATTCTCCTCGTGAAGCACATCTCTGTACGTGCAGCTTCGTCTGTGTTAATTGGTCATTAAAGTTGGTACTATGTGGGCCTTGCTAAATCTTTAAAGAATACTAGGAATACTAGAGGAATCAAGTTCATCGCTGCTGTAGATCAGAGCACATGTCAAACTCATATGAATATGGCTTACAGTAGATCATTATCCTGAAAATTAACATGTCTTTGTTGATTAAAAAAAATTGCATTATTCATTTTGGCATTTGCTTTTAGTGGAAATTAAGGCCAATTTGATTGATTGACAGATGAAAACTTATTGTGTTCTGGCACTGTCTGAGTATTTGGATCCTATTTCAATACAATTCCACAGACAGATTAAATATTCCAGCGATGTATGTACAGATTCTTTTTTGCCACGCGTTGAAAAGTATAAAGTTGATGTGAAAATATTAGTGTTTGTGACCTGGCTCGACTCCATGCTGTAAAATCATATCTAATACATAATTACACAAACCTGATATACAAGAGAATATGTGTATCTCTGTGCACTCTATACCAATGACACCAATGAAAGTCAAGCTATTTCGGATTAATGCTACCGTATATACTGAATGTGTTTATATATTGAATTTAAAATGTCTTCACTGATAGGAATCATCTTTTAAATCGTGCATTTTGAAGCCAATGCAGCGTTCTAATATTACATTTGTGTTACATGATCTATTTAATGAAATAGAGTAGGTGCTAGATCCACGGTAGTGTTGGCTTGGTGGTTAAGGCTCTGGGTTACTGATCAGAAGGTCAGGGGTTCAAGCTCCAGCACTGCTAGGCTCTGGGTTACTGATTGGAAGGACAGCGGTTCAAGCCCCAGTGCTGCCAGGCTGCCGCTATTGGGCCTTTGAGCAAGGCCCTTAACCCTCTCTGTTCCAGGGGTGCTGTATCATGGTGGACCCCAACATGCTGGGATATAAGAAGTAAAAGAATTTCGCTGTAATGTATACGTGACCAATAAAGACTCAGTATATAAGTATACTGACTGTTTACAATGTTATGTAAACTTCCTAAACTTTAAGTATGCCTCCACCTGCCTCCATGCACACAAGTGATCATGCAGTGGCGTGATGTTTTTTATTGATTTTAGTCATGAAGCCCCACGCTGCACTTTGCCCCTTTAACCTATGGCCTGGCCCTATTGTGTGTGGGTGTGTGTGCGTGCAAAATACCATCAGTCTATGTATGACTGAGAGAGGAGAGAGAGTTTGGTCATGATGCGCCAAGGGGTCCCGTGCTCTCTATGACATCTGTGGAAGCAAAGGTTCTTTGTTGGGGTATCACTTCAGCTGTGTCGATAATGGAGCAGTGGAGTGTGAAGAGACGGGCGTGACCGAGATGCCCGATCTGCCCCCCTCCCCACCCGCCAACCCCCTCTCTTGCTGTCTGCTTCCCTCTATCCAGGCCCCTGTCTTTTCACTAGCTCATGCTCTCTCACCCCTGCTGTTCTTTCTATCATTTCATTGTCTCAGCTGAGGAGCAACGAGGTCCAGATCAAGACATACTCATCCTCTCTGCCTGCCTATCATCTCTGTCTGAGCGAGGACTTCACCCTGCTGACCCACAGTACAATACAAAGCCTACAGCATTGCAAATGTCCCAGAGTGCTTTTGTGGGGTGTAGCATAGTATATGCAACATATTTCAGGAATCACACAATCGACAAAAATACCAGAGAATAGTGTTAAATCCAGTAAATATCCTATATTTGGAATAACATTTAAAAAATTTGAAAGTGAGTGTGAGACTGTAAAGAGATCTCCTCTTCTATCTTGACTGCTGCAGATTGCTTCTATCTTCACCTTACAGAGTTTCTTTTTTTATTTCTTTTTTTTTTTTTTTTCTTTAAACACTCCTTGTCTAAAATTTAGATGCCACCAAAGACCTCAATTACCTGGATCAGGTATGTTAAGAGTAGAACTAAAGTGAAACAGGGCAGGGAAGGGCAGCCTTCTGAAGCATCTCTGAAAAATGAGTCAAAATGTACCTTTATGATCAGTGGCCCAGTCTTTAGCTGGGGATTTCAGTCTTTTTCTCCACCCGGGGTGTATCAGGTAAAACTAGCTCTCGTCTGTCCTACAGAATACAGAATTGCAGCTTCACTGATTCCCAAAGTCCTGACTGCCATCTACAGGCCTACGTTATTGTCACACTCATCTTCTTTTTCTGGAAAATTAAACATGGCCTTTGCTTTTAGTCAGGAAAATTAAATATACTATTGTGCAGCCAAAGTTATTTTAAGTGATTTTTAGCATTAAAGACAGTTTACTATATATATTGCATACGAGTTTGATGAAAATGAAATAGCACAGCTGGTATTGAAAAGAGATATGAGCATATTGCTGACAATACAACAGGCAGATGTAATAAGCCCAAATCAAGTTAGACGGAGTCTTGCTTAGCATTAATCCTGGACCTAAGTCTTGGCCATTGGTTAGGAATAACACTGCTACAGTATTTAGGGGAGGGGGACTTGGACAGTAAGATGAATATTATAAAACAAATCTTGGAATAACTGCATTATGTTCATGAAGGGGGCATTGAATTTGCTGGTGTGTAAGTTGTAGCGCAGAATATGAAGTTGTTTAAGTAGACTACAGACATCTTCCTTAGGTTGTTGTATAATCCTACTTGAATAAAAATGGGGGTGGGGTGGGGGGTGGGGTGTTCGGGATTGAAAATAAAAATAAATAAATGAATAAAACTGTGAATTGCTACTTCTATACTTCAACATTAAAATAAATGGAAAAACATGTGAAGTAGCTATACTGTAGCAAACCATTTATTATATCAAATTTGTGATATTATTGTTTCAGGGAATTTAAGATGACACGAGTCTGATAAATATTGTAAAAATATTTTATTTTAGTTAAAATGTTGTATTTTAGTTTTAGCATGTTAGTGACTTTTCACTGTCCACACAAGTCTGCTGCTCTCTTCCGTATTATTCTGCTCCAAACCTACACCTAACCTGCACGCCCGCTGATACACCCTAATTCGCTGTTCACACGCGTTCACTGCTCTACCGGAGGTTAATAACTGACGCCTCAAACACGCATCCGTGATGAAGTTGTCAGAGTGTACACAAAATGGAGGCGATTACATGATAATATTAATATTGTTTAATATTAATAGTGTGTCTTGTGTCTAATAAAATAGTGTCTTGGATAACAAAACGTTAGCTACTTTTTTTGGTTGTTTTTTTTACTGTTGTATTTTTTTTTTCATATGCCTAGGTAAATATGTTAATACTTCTAGGAATATGGGAAATAGATGAATGAGCAAGGGAGTGAGACAAATTATGTATTATATAACAGAATACAATATCTAGAAACAATAGTAAATTGAAAAAAAAGTGAATGCTCATTCCCATAATCATGTAGGTGCTTCCAGAAGATGGAGAAAGTTGTTTTTGGCAAAATATATGGAATTATATGGTTAGCACGTTCGCCTCACACCTCCAGGGTCGGGGGTTCGATTCCCACCGTGGTGTGACCTGTGTGTGCGGAGTTTGCATGTTCTCCCCATGCTGCAGGGGTTTCCTCCGGGTACTCCGGTTTCCTCCCCCAGTCCAAAGACATGTATGGTAGGCTGATTGGCATGTCCAAAGTGTCTGTAGTGTATGAATGGGTGTGTGAGTGTGTATGTGATTGTGCCCTGTGATGGATTGGCACCCTGCCCAGGGTGTACCCCGCCTTGTGCCGATGCTCCCTGGGATAGGCTCCAGTTTACCCCCGTGACCCTGAAGGAAGGATAAGCGGTATAGAAGATGGATGGATGGACGGAAGTGATGAAATATGTTGCACTTTGTGGAATAATCAAAATTGTATATGTCATAAAGGTGACCTGTGATTTTTAAAGTATTACCTTTTGTTAAAAAATAAATCACAAAAATACTCTGTTCTCATGATAGCAAACAACTGCAAACAAACACAGGTTTATAAAAAAATCTTTGTTAAATATAGGTGTGCAACAATTATTGGCACCTTTTTAGTCAACACTTTGTGCTACCTCCCTTTACCAAGATAATAGCTCTGAGTCTTCTCCTATAATGCCTGATGAGGTTGGAGAATACTTGGCAAGGGCTATGAGACCATCTGAGAGCACAGGTTTTCTATGGGTTTCAAGTCAGGGGACTGGGATGGTCAGGGGACCATGATGCCATGTATCCTAACAAATGTCCAGGTCCTCAGACAAACAGTCGCAAAACATCAAATATCCACCACCATATTTAAAAGTGGACATGAGGTACTTTTCCATATGGCTACCTCTCTGTGTGCACCAAAACCACCTTTGGTGTTTATTTCCAAAAGCTCTATTTTGGTTTCATCTGACTATAGAACCCGATCCTATTGAAGTTCCAGTAGTGACTGGCAAACTGAAGATGCTTTAGTTTGTTTTTGGATGAGAGTAAAAGCTTTTTTCTTAAAAACCCTTCCAGACAACTTGTGCTGATGTAGGTGACTTCGGATTGTAGTTTTGAAGACTTTCTGACCCCAAGACACAATAACTTCTGCAATTCTCCAGCTGTGATCCTTAGAGATTTTTTGGCCACTCAAACCATCCTCTTTTTTGCATTTAGACAATATAGACATACGTCCTCTTCCAGGTTGATTCATAACATTTCCAGTTGACTGGAACTTCTTAATTATTGCCCTGATGGTGAAAATGGGCATTTTCAATGCTTGTGCTATTTTCTTATACCCGCTTCCCATTTTGTGAAGCTCAACAACCTTTTTCTGCACATCACAGCTATATTCCTTGGTCTTACCCATTGTTATGAATGACTAAGGGAATTTGGCCAATGTGTTTCCTCATAGTTATACGCTGTAAAATATCAATGGGAATATGCTTCAAATATATTTCTCTCATATGAATTCATGGGGGGTGCCAATAATTGTTGCACACCTATATTTAACAAAGATTATATATATATATATATATATATATATATATATATATATATATATATATATATATATATATATGTGTGTGTGTGTGTGTGTGTGTGTGTGGGTGTGTATATATATATATATATATATATATATATATATATATATATATATATATACACACACACACACACACACATATATATATATATATATATATATATATATATATATATATATATATATACACACCCACACACACACACATATATATATATATATATATATATATATATATATATATATATATATATATATATATATATATATATATATATATATATGTGTGTGTGTGTGGGTGTGTATAAACCACATATATATAAACCTGTGTTGTGTTTGCAATTGTTTGATATATATTTGAGAGTATTTTTGTGAATTTTTTAAACAAAAGATCAAAAGGTTAAACAATAAATGCAATTTTTCACAGCGTTCTATGCTCATACTAATGGAGGACACACACACACACACACACACACACACACATTGTATATATATATATATATATATATATATATATATGCATAGAAACAAATAAACAAACCAACAAAATTGCCCAAACCATAAATGAGGGACATCAAATGTAACTATTTGTTTGGAGCCTGTTGTCGAGGGAATAAGCCACACGACTCCCTCGCTTCATTAGAATTCCTTTCAAGTTGTCGAGTGCAGCCCCCTGTGTTGCTTTCTCTATATTCCCTGACCCCAACACTGCATTTCCACAGGGCTGGAGGAAGGGCGGGACACATACACACACGCTTGCTTACACACACACACACACACACACACACACACACACACACACACAGTACAAACAACCTGTGCACACAACCTTCCAAACATTGTCACCTGCCTTCAGCATTCTCTCTGGGATGGAAAAGTTCCACCTTCTCAGAGTTTGTAGGTACGTGGTATTTTTTGCAAGAGTCGATTCACTTGGGTATTTACAGAAGGTAAGTTGAAAAATGTGTGTGTACATGCATGTATGTGAGAGAAAGGGAGAGAAGTAAAGTTCTGCCACACTCACTATGAGGACAGAAACTAGATCATCTTAACTGCTTCTGTGAATAACAATTCAATTCCTCCTCAATTAAAGCATACTGAACAAAAATTAATGCAACCCTGAACCATTCCAAAGATTTTATTGAAAATAAATTAATAAATGGTTCTCCGCCTGCTAAAATGGATTAATTATGGTTTAATCCATTGATTTCAACTGCTTTAGAGATACAAAAATGCAGGGCTGTAACCAGGATTTCAGTGAGATCCACAACGCAGAAGAATGTGACCTACTTCATAGTTAATACACCACAATCTATGTTCTTTCATTCTTCCATAAGCTGATCTGACTCAAACTGTCTAATTTTATTGACTCTCTCTCTCTCTCTCTCTCTCTCTCTCTCTCTGTTCATCTTTCCTCAATAATTAAAAATTAAAAATGTGATGTATGCCACAGCTTATGCATCAGCTAATGTTACTGCAGTCAGCTATCATTATTGCAACTAGCAAGTGGATTCAGAAAGCAATATTATAAGTAATTTGCATTTTACAAACTGCCAATTGCACTCAAACACTCACATTTATACACATTTATCACACTCACTGACTTTATTCAGAACACGTGCTCTTTCGTGCAGTTATCCTGTCAGCCAATAATGTGGCAGCAGCACAATGCATAAACTCATGCAGACGCAGGTGAGCGGCGGTTCTGTGAGTGGAAACGCTTCTTAATGAAAGCGGTCAGAGGAAATAGCCAGACTGGTTCGAGCTGATGACAAGTCTACAGTTACTCAAATAATCCCTCTGTAGAACCGTAGTGAGTAGAAGAGCATTTCAGAATGCCCAACACAACCTTGAGGTGGATGGGCTGCAACAGCAGAAGACCACATCACACAATCCCTCCAGGATATTGTGATTTTGTGAGCGCAGAAATTAACGCAAAATCAAGGAAACTCCGCAACTTTCTGAGGTGCTTGCAATTCTTCAAAACTTACTGCAGATTTGGGCCAAGACGTTTCATGTGACACCATCACAATGCACATTCAGACAAATGCGCCCTTCGATTCATGTGCGCCCAACATGAGTACAGCTAAATGGTCATTTACCAACAAACTTCATTGTGAAAGACCGTGCAAAATAATTTCCTGTCAAAGTCATTTTCTTAAAAACTAATTGCATTGCAAATTTTGGAGAAAAAAAAACACAGCAAAATCAAGCATTTTTGTCTGCAATAATTACAAAAAAAAACAACAATGTGAAATCCTATAGGGACTGATCACATTTCAGTCCAGTCAGCCAGGAATATGAGGCGACAGTGGGAACAGACTCATCGCAGACAGCTGAAGATTGGTAACACTGGGCAGCTGTAGATTGGAAAAGACCTGGTACTTTGTCCAGTTTTTGTGAACCTGTGCCTACTCTAGCCTCAGGTTCCTGTCAGTTGAGAAAGTACTGATCCTCACTACTGACTGAGTCATGGAATGAAAGTTTTTGTCACATAGCAGGCTACATTCTGCAATCACACTATCAGGATCTTGCTGTTTCTATAATCAATTTGTTAATTAAAAAAGAGGTACAGAGCAGGTAAAAAATAAATAAATAAATAAATAATAAAAAAAACCTTCAGAAACTACAGCGGTCCAGACCTTGGTATCCTCATAGTTAGTTGAAGCCAAGCAAATATTTGTCTATTCCCAGAGTAACATCTGGTGTGATCACCACTTGTTTGTAGCAGCATGACACATCTTCACCTAGAGTTGATCAGGTTGTTGACTGAGGAATGTTATCCCACTGTTCTAGTATAGCTGTGCGAAGTTTTCACAAACTGTTTAGAGCTGGAACATGCTGTCCTATGTGTTGATTCAGAGCATCCCAGAGATGCACAGTAGGTTACATTTCTGGTAAGTATGCAGGCCATGGAAGAACTGGGACAGTTTGAGCTGCCAGAAAGTGTTTATAGATCCCTGTTACATGGGGCCGTGCACTGTTCTGATGAAGGGTGAAGTGATGTTGGTGGATGAATGGTATGACAATGTGCCTCAGGATTTCATCAGAGTATATCTATGCATTTGAATTGCCTTTTCTGAAATGCATTTGGGCTTGTTGCGCATAGGATGTGTCCGTCCATAGCAAAACTCTACCACCATCATGGTCCACTCTGTTCACAGCACTGACATCAGCAAAATACTCACCCACATGATATAATACATGCTTAGTACAGTTAAAACTCTTCAGCATGCAGATTGTCATCAGAGGTGAACTCTCGCCAGCTCACATCAATTATTGCATTAAGGAGAACAAGGACATCAAGGACTATGCAGCAATTCTTTGATTGTGGAAATCATCTGTTTGATCATCTGCCTGTGTGGCTGTTTTCAGACGAATCCATGGCTGTGTAACGTTTATATTTTTGCTCAGTATAGAAAATAGAAATCTCTCAGGCTTGATTCATTTCAGAGTGATAAGAGACTTACTGTATTTGTTATTTGCGAAACTAGTCAAGGCTCAGTCAGAGGATTAGTTAAAGTTCATTTAGGATCAGTTCTGTATTTGTGAAGAAAAATGAGTGTAAAGATGACCTGAAATCAAAACAAGCTGTTTTTACCTGGTTAGGTCACATTTTTGTTAATATTGCACTGGATTAATCAATATCAATAACTTAATCTTTGACTACATCACCAACGAAGCATGGGCAAGAAACGAAACTTTAACAATAAGATGAAAAGAAAGAAACAATAATAAAGGATATAATTCACTCAACATCTTCCAGGTAGCATCAGGCGAAAAAGGCTGTGGTGATTCATTTGGAAATATGCATGGAGGAAAAAAAACGTGTTATGATTAAAGTTTATGGTTCACTATGTTCACTATGTGCACCAGTGTAAAATAAGTAATTCTAAAACCAATGCCATATATTTTGTTTGAAAATTGGCATCTGTCCACTACTAGTCCACCCATACCAAGGTGAACTAATCACTTTCCATGTTTCCATAACTAGAACCATTTGTGGAACTTGGCAGAGCAATAGAATTTATAAGAGGGACGTGTTAGGCGGCTCTTCAGATATCAAAATACCAACAGAAACACTGAGAGTTTCAAAACAACACAGGGATAAACTCTTTGCATCCAGCAAGTGCTTCCTTTTCTACCTATTGACATGTAATGATAAAAATAGGCTGCAGTAATGAGAGCTATGGGAAGGGGAGACAGGGTGGACAATGGAGGTTGAGGGAGGGAAGTGAGGGGATTTTTTGGCAGGACGGACCGGATGAGCGGTTCCAGGCGCCAGACCACGCAGGGAGAATCCGAGAGAAAGAGCAGAAGGAGGAAAAAAAGGGTACAAGGAGTCGGGACCACTGGTCACAGCCCACTGCCTGTCTGACGGCCTGCGCCACAGTGAGCGGGGGGCAGTGTGAGAGAAGCAACCTGAGTGATGCAGGTACAGGATAAAGAGTGTTTTAGAGAAGCCAAAACTGCAATGTAAGACATACTCATGTTTCAACACTACATGTTTGGAAGACTGTGTGTTTATTTTATGACCATACCAACTGTATGAATGCTAAGGGATGTGGCTGTTGGAGGAGTTTAAAAAAAAAAAGAAGAAAAGGAAAGAGTATGAAAAGCCGCAAACAGCCAAAAGGCATTCCTGCATTCCTGTTGGCTGTCAGGGATGTGTGTGTGTGTGTGTGTGTGTGTGTGTGTGTGTGTGTGTGTGTGTGTGTGTGTGTGTGTGTGTGTGTGTGTGTGTGTGTGTGTGTGTGTGTGTGTGTGTGTGTAATCATGACTCTTGCACAAAGAATCACTTGCCAGATAACAGTAAGAGTAATCTGATTCCCACAATGTCAAACACCTCTATAGCTTTGCTCTCCTGTATCTACCCAGGCAGGTAGAAGTCCTCTCTTTCCCTCAGTCCATCACTGCTGTGTGTGTGTGTGTGTTTGTGTGTGTGTGTGTGCACATGGTGCTGTGTTGTTTATTTATATTCCTGTGCAAATGTGCAAGAAAGAATATGTTTATTTACAATATGCATTATTTTAGGAGTGTGTGTGTGTGTGTGTGTGTGTGTGTGTGTGGTTGGGCAGGGGGCCTCAGGGGCCCTTGCTAATGAGCTATTTGTGTGTATTTCTAACGTGAGCACACTGCAGTGCCCACGGCACTGTCATCAGGGGCCACAGCTGACCTTGCTCTGCTTCTAGGCTCTGTCGTTTGCTATATTTATGGTACCTAGCCTGTGTGTGTGTGTGTGTGTGTGTGTGTGTGTGTGTGTGTGTGTAGAGGGAAGGAGGGAGCCAATTCAGGAAGCAAATACTGTGTATATCAGCATAATGAATCAAGTGCCTGAGCAGGAGAGAGAGCGAGAGAGAGAGAGAGAGAGAGAGAGAGCGAGAGAGAGAGAGAGAGAGAGAGAGCGAGAGAGAGATGCAGTAGGGTGGCAAGGAAAGACAACCATTTTTCCCTCGGCCATTGTTTCCCTTCCGGCATCAAACCCCTATAGTTAGTATTTCCTCTGTTTTTTCATTTGGTCGCTCTGCTGTTCCCCCACACTCTTCATTTCTCTGCATATACGCAGTAGCTTATTGTAATTTTCCCTGTTTCTGTATGAGACGCTCATTGCATTTCAATCTGAAATAGGCAGCATTTTTGGCCAGCGTACACTCCTGAGATAATGGCTGTCCTATTTACAGCACAGCTTCCCTCAGAAGTTCCTTATTTTGGGCAAATGTTAGGGTAATATTGTGTGTTTTATTCTTGGTGTACACAATGCCATAATTCTGTTCACTGGATCAGAATTCCATAAAAGTTTTGACAAACGTGAAGACTAAACAGTTTGAACTGACATGCAAAAAAATGTTATTGGTAACAGTCATATATGTGTTCGTACAGTAGATCGTCCTAAAATCATTCTCTTGTTAATATTTACGTGCTAATATAATGCAATCTCAGGTTAGATGACTAGCTTATATAACTACATTTTTGCATAATATATAATAAATAAAATGCTTCAAAATGTGCATCTTTGCACGAATCTGTGAATTCATTTTAAAATCTCGTGATTGACATCCTCGGATGAGTTGTCCGTTATAGATTATGAAAAAATGTGCCTTTTAGTGTCCTACAACATTTACTAAACCCTGTTACCTTAACACATTCACCCACTACAAAGGATTTATTCCACATGGTAACAAGTCACATGTTCATGTTCAGGTAAATTGCATCATCCTACATTCCTGAAGCTTGCTAGATTGTGGGAAGGAGAAAAAGAAGCTCTCTCTCTCATTGCTTCTTTGATATCGTGTTGCAAATTGATGAGGTCACTTTGAAAGTACATCCCTGTTACCAAAATTATAGAATGAAATTACATTATTAATGTATAAATTATCTCCTTCGTGTCTTCAAGCTAGTATCATGGATGCTAGTTAATGACATTTTGTGTTTTTGTGAAATCCGATGCCAAAAATACTCATTACTCATTTATGGGCAAAACTCCAGCCATTATAAGCAAAACCCTTGTAGCAATGATATTATTGCCACACATTTTTAAATGGTTAAATGTAATGGGGGTTTTTTTAGTCAATGTTCAACGATGATTTTAATGGTACCCCAGTTGTCGAATCACCCAGATAGCTAAATTGTAAATGGTGCACTTATATAGCGCTTTTATCCAAAGTGCTTTACACTGTGTCTCATTCACCCATTCACACACACACACACACACACACACACACACACACACACACACACACACACACCCCAATGGTAGCAGAGCTGCCATGCAAGGCACTAACTTGCCATGGGGAGCAACTTGGGGTTCAGTGTGTTGTTCAAGGACACTTCAACACATGGAGTCATGTGGGCCGGGAATCAAACCACCAATCCTACGATTAGTGGACAACCTGCTAGCTAGCTAGTTATTGTAGGCGAACACTAGTCTAGTTGTGTTCTGCACTAGAAAAATAACTCTTGCTAGTCTGGGATGCATCCTTGATAAACTAGTAAGTTGGGGGGGGGGGGTTTGCTTATTTGTTTGTTTGTTTGATTTTTACCTTTGAAGAATCCTGAATACAGCTCCTATGCAGAAATGAAACTCACTGCACCTCTGATCATGTGTTAGCTAGCTGTTAAACGTTTAAAAGGCTACTAAACACTTCCGCCTTCTGCCATCCAACTACACAACACTTACCTGTCTTTTCTGGCAGCATTACCACAGCAGCTCTGTACACCCTGTTATCAGCCAGCAAACACCAAGATGAGCACCTCAGCTCTCCTAGAGGCAGGCAATAGCATGAAGTTAAGGGGTTTTTTTGTGTGTGTGTTTGTAAGTATGCAAAGTCTGGGCGGCAGGTTAAAAGACAGCAGTTCTGCTTGCATACTCATCTGAGTCTGGTGCAGAGGAACACATGTGTTCTATCTCTCTGTAACCCGAGGGTACGGAGTGGCACGGGCAGATCTAACTACGCAGGACACACACAGGTGTGTGTCTGATAAGCAGGGAAAAAAAACAGGTCTGACCAAAAGTAAAAGTTTTTAATTCATTTCCCTGTGGGCCCTGCTTACTCACTCACCCACTCTCCCTCCCTCACTTCATCCCTCCTTCAACCTCTCCATCCTCCCCGAGGAGGCGCTCCTGCTGAAATCTATTCAAATCGTATTTCCACCAGCTTTTATTGCATTTCTCATCTCCCCCATCACCACATGACAAATCACCTGAGAGGCTGAAAACACACTCGGTCCTCCTGCCCAAATTTGGACTTGGAGAAGTAAGTAACTTTAAGCAGCTTATGTGCGGCACACTTTATTTTTGTCCTTCATATCAAAGCGATAAAGTCCGAGCCACTTTGGCATCACCAAGACCTTCTCTCTCTGTGGCAACTCTTAAAAGCAAAAGAGATAAGACAAGAGAGGTGCCGACAGCTTCGCACCTGATAGACCTGAACGCTTTCTCCACACATACACACATGTGCACACACTCACAGGCTGCACTTCTCCTAATAAAGCTGGCTATGAGAATGTCGGAAAGGATAATTAGTTTATCCCAACACATGACAGCAGCAGTGGCTGCATTGTTATTATTTCAGCAGCCGGGTTGCCGTGTCACTCGCAACGTCGTGGCACCTCTGCCGACTTTCCTCTCTTCCAGCCTAGCGCCACTTGATATATTCCTAATGTTCCTTAATATTTTCATTTTGATGTAATTTGTGGCCCCGGTTTTTTAAATATCCGCTCTGTAATAATGTTTAATTTCAAGGGTCAGTCTGCCAAGGAGTATATTAAAGCTGATAAAACTCATTTTCCAAAGCTCCAATATCATGCCCAGATCAGGTTAGGAGGCCAGCCGCTGTGAATATTTCATCTTTTATCATGCCGATAATAGGGGGATGACAGAGGCGCATTATTACAATGAGAGAATTGCTCATTTTCCAGGCAAGGGGATGGGCTGCTGAAAAGTAGGGGGCCTGGTAGTGTGTGTGTGTGTGTGTGTGTGTGTGTGTGTGTGTAGTCTCACTCAATAAAAGCCAATTTTTCCTCACAAGAGCAAAGAGAGGAGAGTGGAAGGGAGAAGTAGGGTGGGATGAGATCGGAGGAGACGAAGGTGGTGGCAGGCAAGAGAGAGAACAGCAACTTTCTCTTATAGGCGCACTTATTTGATTGGGATGAATAATAAATGTAGATTGGGTGGTGCAGTCAGGAGGGATGGGGAGGGGCGAGGAGAGCTGATGTGCACAGGGCCCTTTTGGAATTAACCTCTTTAATTGAGCCATTATGAAAGAACAAAAGAGAGGTAAGGAGGGAAGGAGGAGAAAGGGCGGAGGGAGCTCATCAGCACTCTGGGAATTGAACCTGAAAGTGAAATGACTATGCAGGCCATCTCAAGCACTCTATTCCTTAATAAATGGACCCAATCAGGAGGGTTCTGGGGGCCAGATGTGTCCTGTATGGGTCAGAGCCATTAGCCCCAGATTAGCCTGCTGATAGACCCATCACCCCACTCAGTCTGCAGCCATCCTTATCATCATAACCCAATACCAGCACACTTATAGCCACGTCGCTGGAGGGGGGCAAGTGCAGCAGCCTGGAAGTTAAGGAACATGTGACCAACATGTGACACCATAGTTTAAATAAGGAGTCTTAAGAACCTCCAAGCAACAGGCCTTCTCCTTCTCTAATACCTACCTTCCGCTTGCCTTCATTTAAAAATGTATCTAATATGGACTACGACTGGAATAATTCGGAATGTTTGCACTCTAGGCACTAGTATTCCAGGTATTCATACCTGCATGTACTTATTGTCTTAAATTCTGGCAGTGAAATGCTTAAAGATGAGGTCAGAAGTATCACGGAGGACTGGAATCTGTCATACCGCAGGTAGTCATGTTCTACACATGTAGCCTACCTGCCTTTAACAGCAGGAGCTGCAAGAGTAAAGCGGAGACATCAAATCATTCACACAGCCCTCCCTCCTTTCTCTCGGTGAAGTAATCAATGCAGTAGGCTTTTGAAACCGAACCAGGATACTCTATCAACCCCCTCCTGTGCTCATGCAAATATTAAAGTGCCTCTCCTAAGTGTCATGAAATATCTAGTGCTTCACTCAGTTTTAGAGTATCACATGGTGTGAAAGGAATTGGCAAAAATATTCTGGATTTGAAGCTGGAAGTTCTGGCAAGAGTGAATGTCAATCAACCTCACAACATGACTTGTAGACCTAATAGTCACAAAGACTCATTTTCAGGCGAACCTGAAACCTGTTGAATCTATTGACCCTTTCGACTTTTTTGTTTCCATGACAACAGTTGGCTAATTGTTCAGCACAAATCAAGATACAGCATCAACTCTGCAAATAAGCATAATGTGCAACAATCAGTGTCTCTACCTGCATTCTCAGCACTGTTTTCATTTACCCTTGGAGTATTTTCAAAAAGGATCAGCAGTCTTCCGGTTCACACCGCTGCATCATTTACAATTCATACAGGTTGAACTTGGCACAAAGCCTCATGTATTAGTCTATAATCTCACTTGTTACACAATATCTAAACAGTCAGCCCTAATTGTGGTTCCAAAAGCAAGCTGATCCAGGCCAAACAGAGGGCAGTGACAGCACATACACGCACACACACACCTCAGCATGAGGAGTACAGGGAGAACATATAACTACAGAGTGCTGAGATGAGTGACAGAGGAGCAGGAGGATGAGATGGAAAGAGGAGAAGTGGGGGCTCAGAGGGCACTGGGGTCACTCGCTACACAGCCGGGCATGTGGGGATGCCAACGTCCATCCCCAAAACCCCACACTGGGGGGAAAAAAAGGAGGGGCAGAGGGGCCGGCAGACTGAGGCACCTTGGGGAGCAGGAGAGGAAGAGCCATGCACCATGTCTCCTGCTCCTGTTGTTTCCTCATTTGATTTTGATGAATAATACATGGAGGGGTATGGGGGGAGGGATAGAGGGGGGTTTAGTCTTAAAGGGGCATCGCCACAGTGGGAGTCATTACTGAGCACAACTCACTGATGAGAGAGAGAGAGAGAGAGAGAGAGAGAGAGAGAGAGAGAGAGAGAGAGAGAGAGAGAGAGAGAGATGGCTAAAAACAAACAAGAAAAAAAGAGACCGAAAAGCTCTTTGAATCTTCAAACACTCCAGACGTGCTTTATTTTATGTAACTTTTCCCCCTCTGTGTTTTAATAAACAAAATCAGTTTGTTGTGTTTTTAATACTATTTTTTCCCCTTTATTAACAATGCTTATTCCTCACACTGTATAACGTTACCTTTAACAAGATATTTCCCATATTCTAATTACCAAAAGAATAAAAAGGAGTGCTGATATACACATTATTGTGTTTAGAAATAATGTTTTTAATACTGTTTTTACACTGTTAGCTCATACGGGGCTATGGGAGGAAGAGAAAAGGCCTCCCTCAGATTTAACATGCGCATGGACAGAAAAGCAAGTGAACAAAATTCAGCAGCATCATATGTAAGTTGCTTTACATGAAACTAAAAGTTATAAAACTCATGAGAGAATGCCGGGAAAAGAGCAACAGATGAGGCAAAGCTCTGGATCAAGTGCTCTCTAACAGGTCGTTTGTGAATTACAAATATGCATTCTCCCATAGGAGCAGGTATTAAGTTACTGAAGGCACTTCCAAGACCTTGCCTTCTGCATGCATACTCAATAGATTGTTAAAACAGGAGAAGCAGGGAACTAAAAAGAAAAAGGGAGCGACACAAACAAGAGTCGATGGTGAGGTAGAGCGAGAAAGGAGAAGGAGTGTTTGAATAATGAGTATGAGAGAGAGAGTAGAAGGAAAAAGAGGGATAGCAAGAGGAAAAAGACTGAAAGACAGAGTCGGCAGTGCTCTGCGAGGCGATGCGGCAGGCACGGTGCTAGGTGTTATCAGTCATTGGGATTGGGAATTACAGCATGACGGATGGGGCCCCGCGGGCCACGGCGCCGCTCCTCTGCGCTTATTACGCCCGCTCTTAAGTGGGAGTTGATTTAGCTTAAATAGGTTGTTTCATAAGGAGAAGACACCAGCGCTGTCACCGCGCCTCGCCTCGCTCATGCTGTAAGCCGCCACTTTAATTGAATAATGCCTCCTCTACATACCTATTAGGGCGCTTAGCTACATACCATGCCCCCATAATTGCTTATACAACCCAGCTAATTCTACTGCCACCCCGTCCTTCAGTCTCACTGCGTGCAATATTTCATGCAGTTAACAGTGAATGTGCTAGCGCGGATAAAGACTGCACTTTTAAAGGATTATCGGGTCCACGCAGTGCCGTGTTGTCTTATATTTGGCTTCTGTAATTATTCACGTAATCATTAAGCAGCAGTTTATCTGGTTTGTAGGATTTTATTAATTTGCATATGGGAGCAATTTCATGGTGCTTTATGCATATCATTAGGGTCATGTAATTCAGAAAGCATTGTTATAGTCCTTGTAAACCAGAGGCAAATGAGGTTTTAACATTAGCACACAGTGGAGCTGATAAGATTTTATAAACTGTCTGTTTAGCATATACAGAGAATTGCAGTATGAAATAAAATGTGGATGCATTGTGAAAATACTGACAAATTCAATCCTCAATAAACATCCTGCATTAGGTATAGTGGATAAATGGCAGCGCTATAAGAGCACAGATGATGCGAGTTTTACTGCCAAAGGTGTGTATTCAGTAGCCTATTTACACTATAGGGACATGCAGTGGCTTCACTACTGTGTGCATTCCTTTACAGACCCAGTTATTGTTGTCAGATTGAATTTTCATCATGATCCATCAGTCAGGATAAATTATCGGTCAATGTGATAATAAAAATGTCTGAGTTTTCTTTCAATAGTAATGATTCATAACCATCCCATTAAATTTCATTCGTGGCTATGATAAGAAAGGGATTCTTTTGTTGGGAATCTCTTAGCACTGAAATTTTTCCAGGTATATTAAATGAATGTTTTTACTGAAATCTCAATAAGAATGATGTAGTGCTCATAGTACAGTGACCAAAAAAAAAAAAAAAAAAAAAAAAAAAAAAAACACCACATCTCCCCTGTCTAGCACTTCTCTAGGTCAATCACCATTACTAAAGATGTAGTGTTGCCAAACACTGGCATTGACTCAAAGCTGCACTTTTCCAGTACAATCCACCGGCTTGCATCACTTCACTGCAATGTAGATTGCAGTCACATTGTTGATGAGGTCACACAACTCATGAACAAACTGAACTCCATTTTCACTTTACATAAAAAGTTGGCTTTAATTGCTGATGCAATAACAAAGTACAAACGGAGGGGTTCAGGCAGCATTGCAGCATTAGAAATTGTGCCAACCCACTTCAAACAAGTACAAGACTGTGTGGATCTGTGCCAAAGACTCATACACACCCGCACTCAGATGACAGCGAGTATATTGCCAGTCATGGAAAAGTGCACTCACACACTTGCATACAGTATGTTTTGCACCGCGCCAACCCAGGGTATCGGAGGTGCCCTCTGGTTTGGGGTGATTGATGATGCCGATTGAGAGGCAGATCATTTGGGTGCCTCTTTCAAACAAGGACGTAAATCACAGCAGCTTGTGCTAATGATTTTTTCCCCTGGTCCATTTGGCAGAATCCCCAATAACCTATCAAGTCTTGTGTGGGGGACAAAAATCAATAAAGTCAAATAATGATTTTATTTAACCACTTTTTCAAGGATCTACAGCCATTTTTTCAAGGTTGAGAGGGGAAAAAAAGCCAGAGAGTGTCAGCTTGTCTTCAACAGCTTTTTTTTTGTTAGTTTTTTGTCGGAATCAAGGCAGCAGTCACAGAGGAAGAGTATAGGTGAGAAGTCTAAACGGTTGTTGAGAATGATACACAGTGGCTCAGTTTGTGTCTGACTGGTGCTAACAGGTGATAAATGATGAGGGCTATGGCCACTACAGGGCTTGAGGGGTAACCCACTTCAACATTCCATTAAAATGTTCACCTCCAGCCAAACACTGATTTTCCTCATTTATAATGCCATTATTGACTAATTAATGGCACCTTTTCAAAGTCCCCGTATATGTGGCTACACAGGAAATATTCAAATATTTTATGAAGGTTATCGCTTTTGTTAAAATTTTCTTCACACCGAACACAAACTGACCAGAGACGTCTATGTACGTCCAATATTGGGTCAGCCTCACTTAAATTTAAATTTGTCCATGTAAAGACATTATTCATCCATATTAAGTTTATCCTGATCCACCTGGCACTAAATACATAAATAGTCTTTTTTTAATAAATTTATTGTGTTAAATATTTTCTGTTGCTTGAAAGTACAATATGCACTCAAATCTTTCACAGATGTCCCTATATAGTCATATTTGCAGATGGTTTAAGGTCACCAGTGATGATATAGCACAATTCAAATAATTCCTGACACAGTATAATACTAGACTCCATTTCAAACATGTTATTTCTACAAATATTTCATTTGCACGTGCTATTGGATGTAGAAATACAACCATATTTAAGAACTCTGTGGTTCTTGGGAATTCTAGATTTTAGTGTTTAATCAATAAATATTCAAATATACTGGGGAAAATGGATGTAAAATATGTGACCTGATGCAAAATTTTAGGAATATTTGGTGGTTGATGTGTTACCACAGCTGAGTGTTTTCCCAGACAACCAGTACATCATACCTAGATCAGAATTCTTACCATCAGTATGCATCACCCATGTAAATGGTGAAACAACAGTGAGCATACACTGTTATGCTCATTACTAACTTCCTGCTGTGTAGAAATGAGGTAACAGAGTTATAAACAAGGGACTGTTATAAGTTCATTAATAAGATTCATAGTGATGGAGAATTTCACTGTAGACATGGGGAAGAAAATCTGATTGTATACACTGCTTAAATGCAGCTTGCAGTAAATCTCATCACATCGCTGAGCTTTTTCAAGTTACTGGAACAGTATTACTAGACCATAATTACACTGAGGCTGAGAAGCGACTATCAGAAGAGTTCAAGAGGAAATTTTTTGTAGGTGGAGACACTTTTTAAAATGATTGAGATCATTTATAGTACAGCTACAGAGCCAACCAGTATTTTATACAACATGTATAATTATACTACATGATGTCCCAAGAGTCTCCAGACACAGGGGACTATGTTTGTCAGCACCACGTTGATTGTACCTTCATCAGCGGATGTTCGTGGACGTCCACTTCTTGGTTGGTCTGAAACTGTTCCAGTCTTTTTTAATTTGTTAATAAGGTTGGTACCAGTGTTGTGTGTGATGTGTGATGTAATAGTCTTTTGTCAAAAGCATGTTTAAAGGCAAGTTGAAATATATATATATATATATATATATATATATATATATATATATATATATATATATATATATATATATATATATATATATATATATATATATATATATATATATATGTTGTGCTTTTTTCTCCACTGACTGGGTTTAATAAGAGTACCTAATATTTGCACAATACATTTAACATCCAATAACTATTTAACACCACTTACATCAATTCATTTCTGTTCCTGATAGGGGTTGCAGTGGCAACAGGTGGGGAAGGTCAATCCAGCCACACCTCCTGGGGCAGCCCCTGTTGCTCCCAAGCCAATTATGAAATATAACCTCTCCAGCAGTTCCTGGGTCCATCCAGTGGGCCTGGGGATATCCTTATATGTTGCCAAAAACTCCTCAAGCAACTCCTGAGTCTTAATCTTTCACTACCTACAGCTTTTGAGCATAAGCGAGCAAACATTTAGATGAATAAATGATTTATCATGTGGGTGTGTCCAAAGATAATATGATGGTGATGATGATGATGATGATGATGATGATGATGATGATGATGATAGTACACAGAAGCACTGATAGGAATCCTTGCTATGATTTACGTAGTTTCTGATTATGAAGGCTTCAGTATGGAATGTTCCAAATTGCACAAAAATAATTCATTCATTGAGGTCAATGACAAACTTGCTAATCACTGGCTTGAATAAGCAGGTGAATGGTACTAACAGAAACAGAAGAACATTTGATTAGTCTATTAAGAGTGACACATCGTATGTCACATTGCTGTGCCCCAGTTTCCACGATTAAAGGCAATAACCATTACCATCTTCATATTATGGATCTATTTTTTTTTTTTTAATTGTAGTACCTGAGCAACTCTCAGATCATTTAACACCATGACTTGTAAGAGTAGGCGATGCAATACCTTACATGCTTCATAAGGCTTATGAACACCTGGAAAATGTTTACGTGCTGCTCATGCTATATTAACATGACTTTTCCCCTTATGCTTTAACATAATTCACTCTCATATTCCTCGATTGGAGAAGAAAAAAAAGTAGTGATGAATGCATGCTATCTAACAAAAAATGCATTTGTAGACTATTCAACCAATTCTTCACCCATGCTAGCATTTATTTTGTACTCCACTCATGGTTTCATAATGTTGTAATTCCAAATGAGAAAGTGTATGTGATTAATATGCACTCATCTGTATTAGTCTGTATATAGTAAGTAAGGATGAAGGTTTTCAGGATTTGAGCTTTTTGTATTGCTTGGATCCTTTCTTGAATGTCATTGCCAAGAAGATAATCCCATTTAGGGATCAATAAAGTATAAGAATACCATGGCACACTATATCATAAGCAATAAGAAATGACAGGTTCACACCGTCAAACTCATACCAAGATCTTTCCTGCCCATGATAATGACTGCCCTCATCTCATCACAGCAAGAGCACCCATGTGTGAAAGTCAATCCACTGCCTGTGTGTGTTTTATTTATTCATTAGTGACGTGAAGCATGAGAGGGATTCAAGAGGTTCCATTCAAATAAGCTTACTGTCCCCAGAGCAGTGCTATGAGCTGTGTGTGTGTGTGTGTGTGTGTGTGTGTGTGTGTGTGTGTGTGCATATCTGTGTGTGTGTGTTGAGTGGGGGTGGCTGGATGGATGGAGTACTTTCTTTTAATTTGGAAGCCCTTAGGGAAAATGTGCATATGCAATTACAACAGCCATCAGTGAAGGGGGAGAGCAGAGAGGGGCAATGAATGGAAAAAGTAACAATGATGAAGAAAGAGATGAGATGATTTGGGATATTACCACTGCCTCTCCCCTCTCTTACTCTCCACACACGGGCACATGCACACACACACACACACGGGCACATGCACACACACACACACACACACACACACACACACCTCCCATTCCTCTCTCATTCCTGGGAAAAGATAAATGTAAGTAATGTGGCTGTAATCCATTATTGCTAACTGACAGTGAGCATAAATTCGGGTGATCAGTTTGTGTGTGTGTGTGTGTGTGTGTGTGTGTGTGTGTGTGTGTGTGTGTCTGTGTGTGTGTGTGTGTGTGTGTGTGTGTGTGTGTGTGAGGGTTCATTATCATCATTGCCCAATTATCGTCTTATTACAGGCCCTAAGTGGCCTCATATTAGGGTCACTGCCCCTAATTTCAGGGGAAAAAATAATTGTTAACCTTCCTAATGGTGATACAGAGACACCATTTAGAAAACCCTGAGGGAAACCCAAGCGATAATCAGTGAGAACTTTGACAGCGCAATATGGCTGCTGTTTGAGTCTACATATGCTTTATTATTATTCTTTTTTTGTGACTCTGAAACATGCAGCAGCAAGAGAACTCCAACCACTGCAATAAAAAATTAAGAGGTTAAATAAGCACAATGAGACAATGAAAGAAAAGCTCAGATGTTGTAAAAAAAAAAAAAAAAGAAAGAAAGAAAGAAAAGCTTCATCAAATTTTAGTGTTTCCTCTTTAGGGCAAACTGTCAAAATGATAACCTTTTAGCATGGATCTTTGTACAGTAAATTTGGACAGAAATGATTATATCATATTATGTAATTGTTCAGTTTGTAAAATGTGCGTCAGTCTCAGAAGGGCCGTTAAACACTATAAATTCATCTCTATTTTAGTGTCTGGCTTTTCATTTTGAGGACGTTTTCTCCTGTCTCTCTCCAGCTCTGAGTTCATTGCTAAGGGCAGAATAGGTTTGGGAGGGAAATACCCTTAAGTAAATTTTAAGCCTCTGTAGACACTCCAGATTCAATCAAAATCTTACTTTTCAATTCTATTTTTTTCCTCAGTAAAAATCTTTCCCATTCAGTTATTCTCATCTCTGCTCTTCGCACAATTTCATCACTGCTCCCTCTGGTCCTCTAACTGGGCAAACCAGCCTGCTGGCAGACAAGAGGCTAAAACCTGTTTTAGACCACATGCTTTGATAAATGGACAGCTATATTTGACCGGAGGAATGGTCTATATAGATAAGAAAGAAAGATGCAGAAGGCTGTGAGAACCACATGTCTAGGAACTATAACATATGATACCATTCTTTATACCACAGCACTGGTGAATTCTCAATGAGGTTTGGTCAGAAGGTGTTGAAGCTCTGACAGTAGTTTCAGCTGCAAGACAAATCACAGGTTTTTATTATTAGACTCGGTCTAATACATTTTCAGGGGGACTTTTCAAACGATCTATGTAAAAGGATTTGAAAATGTTTGTAATTGTTGATTTGGTGAAGCCTTCTGTTAAGAAGGCTTCACTTTCGGTGCTTTGTAATGATCAAAGGTAAGTTTTCCAACATGGAAAAGTGTTGCTGTTTCCCAGTAACATGACAAGCATTTATTTTTTTTATGAACTTAGAGAGTGAACTTGCTAAAAGCTGCTTTAATGTAAGTGAATACAGGAACCAACTTGTTTCATGCTTGTTCCACTACATTAAACATAGCTATAAATGAATAAAAAGTATGATGTGTCTTTTTTTTTTTAAATATAAAATATTAGTGAATGGAAATTTGCTGTAGTATAAGAAGAATAAAACATATACTGTTTGGGACATGCGGTTATTGGAAAATAATCAAGTCCGGGATCGAATTTCAATGATCCCACGTGTTTTATTCCTTACTGTATATAACCAGGATCTGCTCATTCTAATGACGTTCTCAATGACGTTTACATTGAGTTCCCATCCTCTTTCATTAACCCAATCCTATTACTCTCTCTATATTTTTTATATATCTTTATATCTTTCTTGCTCTTTTTTTTCACTCCTGTGCTTCACAAACACATAGTTATGGATCCTGCTTTTCCTCAATTTTTTTTTTAACAGTTTCAGCTCATTATATTTTATATCTGTACTCTGGGACAGAGTATCATGGAGTCTTGTTTCATGGCATCTAAATCCATACATTTATAAATGTAAGTTTTTCATGCATCCTTCTGCTAAAAAATGGCATAAAATCAATCAGATTGTATAATACCATAATAACTGCTGGAGCCTTCAAAATAATTCCTGGACTGCATAAGGTCATGTGATATTTTTCTGCAGTAGGATCCCGAAGGATCTGCCTCAAAATAAACACTGATCTGTTTAGCAGTTTATTGCATGATCTATTTTGTGGTTTATTGGATGATCTGACATGAAATATTTGTTTTGTCTCAAGTAGTGAGGGGGGAGTGCAAAAGCTAAGATAGGCAGAAATATGCTTCTACCGCCAAAAGGTTTAGTGAGAGTAAGGCACAAACTTGGTCAAACAATATTTTTATACAAGGTACTCTACAGAGTATGAAAGTTGCTGGTACTAAATATTGATAAGTTGGCATTTCAAAGCTAGTTTAACTCCATCTGCAACCCCAATTCTAAAAAAAAAGTTGGGACGCTGTGTAAAATGTTTATAAAAAGCAGAATGCAATGAGTTGCAAATCTCATAACCCATATGTTATTCAAAATAGAATATAGAAAACATATCAAATGTTTAAACTGAGGAAATATACAATTTTAAGGGAAAAAAAAGGTAATTTTGAATTTGATGGGCACATCATGTCTCAAAAAAGTTGGGACAGGGCAACAATGGAAGGATGGAAAAGTGTTACTAAAAAGAAACAGCTGGAGGTTAATGGGAAACAGGTCAATAACATGATTGGGTATAAAAATAGTATCTTAGAGAGGCAGAGTCTTTCAGAACTACAGACGGACAGAGGTTCACCAATCTGCCACAAATTGCATCTACAATTTGTGGAACAATTTCAGAATAATGTTCCTCAATGTAAAATTGCAAAGACTATGAATATCTCATCTTCTACAGTACATAATATCATAAGATTCCAAGAATCTGGAGAAATCTCTGTGCTCAAGGGACAAGGGTGAAAATCAATCTTCGGGCCCTCAGGCGGCAATGCATTAAAAACAGTCATGATTCTGTAATGGAAATCACTGCATGGGCTCAGAAACACCTCCAGAACTCATTGTCTGTTAACACAGTTCGCTGTGCCATCCACAAATACTGGTTAAAGCTCTATCATGTAAAGAAGAAGCCATATGTGAACATGATCCAGAAACACAGCCGTCTTCTCTGTGCCAAAGCTCATTTAAAATGGACTGATGCAAAGTGGAAAATTGTTCTGTGGTCAGGCGAATCGAAATTTGAAATTCTTTTTGGAAACCATGGACACCACGTCCTTTAAACTAAAGTGGACTAAGATACTCTCTAAGATACTCTTTTTATGCGCAGTCATGTTACTGACCTGTTGCCAATTAACCTAATTAGTTGCGAAATGTTCCTCCAGCTTTTCTTTTTATTAAAATGTACTTTTCCAGCCTTTTGCTGACCTGTCCCAACTTTTTTGAGACGTGCTGCGGCCATCAAATTCAACATTACCTTATTTTTTTCTCTTAAAATGGTACATTTCCTCAGTTTAAACATCTGATATGTTTTCTATGTTCTATTGTGAATAGTAAGGGTTTATGAGATTTGCAAATCATTGCATTCTGTTTTTATTTACATTTTACACAGCATCCCAACTTTTTTCGACTTGGGGTTGTATATTTATATACTGGATAATCACATAATAATTTTGATTAAGGAGTTAAGAATGTGTGCCTTAACAGGAAACCACAAGTTCGAATGGGAGCAAAATGGCCGTGCTCTCTGGGTGGGAGAGATAGCATTACTCTCACCCCTGTCATTCACTAGCAGCACTCATGTATGCGGAAGATGGTAGAAAGTGCTTTACTCCACTGCATGAGCAGCAGTTCAAATGACGTGGTTGGCTTGCTTCATGTGTCTTGGAAGAAGCATGTGTTACCCTTCACCCTCACCAGTTGGTAGCTGTCATATCATAGGCATGAGAGCATAGTAAATTTGGTAAGTAACCAAATTGGAGAGAAAAATGGGGCAAGAAAAAAAGAATTCACATGAGCCAGCTCGTATTAAATGTTGGCATTGCTTAAGGCTATATTGAGGGGCAGGGTTATAACATTGCTTATGACTTTATTAATATGAAATCCAAAATAATCACATTCATTCAGTAGGACTTCTCTAATTTTACATCACACTGACTAAAAAATTTACTGTGTGCTCACTAAATATTTATTTCTCTGTACCCAAGAATGACAAAAGTTTTTTCATGCAATATTTTAGAGTTCAGATAGAAATGGGATAGGAAGCCTATTCAAAGATCCACTCAAGCATAAGGAAAATCACAAGAATTCACATAAAAAAGCAATCAAACCAACTTTTCTTTATGCGTTCTGTAGATATTCTAATGGAAAGTCAGCTAGAAACAAAACAAGCTTATGAATCAGAATGGCTGGCATGCAGAATGCCAATGCGTCATTCCTCTCCTGCCGCAACCCATTTATATTTTCCATATGAGGCCTAAATGGAGAAAAGAAGTCATAGTGTGCCCTCCCATACTGCACTGGTTCCCTCAGGAGACAACCCTGGTCAAAAGTCAAGGCAATTCGAATTCCTCTCCTCTACACCTCAGCAGCACTCCACCGGTATACAGCCACCCTCCAGTGCTTTACTGGGCAAACTTCTCCTCCCTCCCAAAAAGAAATGCTCAACTATTTTAAATGGTAATTACCACAGCATTTTGAGCTGTCTAGAGCCTGTCATAATGCAGAGAGTGATGAAAAAAGGGGAAAGTTCTATGTAAATGGAACTTGAATATAGAGGGGATGAGTGTGTGTAAGGGGTGTATAATATGGTGAGTTGACCTGCAGGTCATGTGTTTGGGGATGAAGTTTGGAGATGGGAAGGTGAGGGAGGGTCAATGTCGGCGCAGTGGTCATGATTATTTACGGGGAGGTCACTCTCCCCGAGAGAGCAGAGGTGAGGAAGGGTGAAGAGAGTGGAAGAGAGGGACAGAAAGGAAGGAAAAGTGTGATAATGATGTTTCTCTCTTTCTTACACACACACACATACTACACACACACACACACACACACACACACACACACACACACACACACACACACACACACACACAAAAAAGCAGACTTGTATGTTATAACGGGACATTTTGGTAATAAGTAGAGATTTACTGAATCCTGGTTAAAAGCCTTTCAGAATAGGGTGTGAACTATATACTACAGTGGAAACATTTCTATAGATTATTCCACACATTCTGCTAAAGTTAAGCAAATATGTTCTCTATAGAATGGTCTCATATTAAAACCACTATGAGCCAGTCCCCTTGTGTAATCCTTACCAATTATGTTGAGCTAGATATCTAGATTAAGTAGGAAATGTTAAGCTACTCATGCTGTAATGACTCATGTAATGCTTTTTTATTTGTATTGATTGATGTGTCACTAACAAATGAGCTAGCCATTTAGGACATTTATAATATATATGAGATGAGCTATTCCAGTGGCAACATCTTGGTGTAAGCCTAGCCGGCTAGCTATATTTATTTTATGTCATTATTAGCAACCTTTCTATGTTTAGTTAAAATATTCCAATGCATGGTAAATTTTACTGACATCAGCTAATACATCATTGTTGAACTTTTTCTATGACAGAAATGAATAACCTGCCATAAAAATTCACCATTGAATAAACTGACTAACTGGCCAACCAGCTTGTTTAGTAACATCCCCCAGACCAGCCTTTTGCTTTTGCAGTGCCTTTTTTAATGATAGCTAGCCAGAACTGCCACTCCTGACTAGACCCCACCAAAGTCACTTATATGTATGTAAAGTGTACACAATGAATTTGCTCAGTAAAAGTTATTAAATGCTCCCTCTATCCTATGAAAGAGCTGAGAGTATGATAGCGATGTTAATGGTGGTATAATTGGGTGTCAATCCTCACACAACTTTTATTTAGTATTAAAACAAACAATAACCAAATGATTCAAATGTACTAAAATATAAAGGGGTAAAATACAGAAGCCCTAAGCGGCCATGCATTATTACTTTGTTTCTGTTGTTTTCTTGTGATCTCGACTTAATTTTCTCTTGATCTCAACATAACAAAAGTTGTTTTTTCGTGATCTCGACTTAATTTTCCTGTGTACTAGACATCCATCATCCCAAAGTCAATGGCGTTTTGAATAGGTTTTTTGGTTAAATGCCTAAATAAGGTCTGTGGTTAACACAAGCTCAATATATGTTCATGTTTTATACTACAAAATAAAGTTAAGTCGAGATCACGAGAAAACAAGAGAAAAAATTTTATAATGCATGGCTACTTAGGGCTTCCATAGAAAAAATACTTTTTTTGAGAAAATTGTGTTAGAATTGTTATGGATAAACAGCAGCTAACTTATTTAAATAATAACTTTTAACCATTTTCATTCATTCATCTATTCATTTTCCATACCGCTTATCCTACACAGGGTTGCGGGGGAGCCTGGAGCCTATCCAAGAGAACTCGGGGCACAAGACAGGGACACCCTGGACAGGGTACCAACACATCGCAGGGCACAATCACATAAACATCCACACACACTATGGACAATTTGGAAATTCTAATCAGCCTACAGCGCATGTCTTTGGACTGGGGGAGGAAACTGGAGTACCCGGAGGAAACCCTGACGCACGGGGAGAACATGCACTCCACACACAGGGTACAGGCAGAAATCAAACCCCCAACCCCATAAGTGTGAGGCAAACATGCTAACCTCTAAGCCATCTTGGCCCCTTACATTCATTCACTCATTTTTAATATTCACATATTTCTACTCTGATTTACTCCCACTGTCCAAAACGTGCCAGTAGGTGGCTTGGTCACTCCAAATTGCTCCCTGATGTGAGTGAATGTGTAAATGTCTTTGTGTGACCATTGTTCTCAGAATAGGCTCCAGAACCACCAGGATGAAGAGTCTACTACTGAATGAATATTTCTATCTGGTACATAATACTGTATGATACAATATGATCTTCAAGGAAGCAGTGTTAATCATGTGCATGATTAACTGTATCTATTGTATAACATCATAGCAGAACAGTTTGGGGAGTGTTGGGGTGGAGAGGAAAGACCACCACAGTCACCACACCAGCAACATCGTTCTCAGATCTATGACAGGGTAAAAACTTGTCAGAATGTCTGAAGCAGCAATTAGACAGTCACAAAAGCTTTCAAGAAGAAAGGGACTTATTTTCATTTAAGAGATGAACAGAGGCCTTGAGCTCTCTCTTCATTCCTTTTCTTTTTTCCCTCCTCCAACAACACCCCTCTCTTTTACCACGCAAACAGATTCATCACAGACCCAACTATCCTCTCATCCTGTGCTCTTTCCACAGGCAACCTAATTAGTTCTAAATAGAGAACACTGATGTGGGGGGCAGAGAGAGTGTGTGAGAAAGAGCATAAGAGAGAGAGAGAGAGAGAGAAAGAACTATCATGTCTGTTTGTGCACGCGTGTAATTGTGATTGTGTGTTTATCCTTTTCTTTTTCCTCCCATTCTTCTCTTTTTCCATTGAAAGAAAGCCTTCAAAGGAGCGATTGTGTGGCGTGGGCATGAAGTGGGCTGTTGGTAAGCGGCGGCACTGGAAGCGGACAACACAACACAACAAACATGGCTGCATCTAATCAGAGCCCTCGGTTAATGTAAACAATGTCATTTTTTGCCCTTAATGAGCCAATTTTCCCTGGATACGAGAGGCTAACAATTGGGGCAGCGCCTTTGATGTGCTTCATTTGAAGGTTTGTTTGTGATCGCTGGCACTTTTGTTGGAAGCCCCACACCAGGGCCCTTTCATCTCCCTGAAAAAGAAGAGCTACATCTCACTTAGTCTCCTCCACCCCCACCCAAAAAAAAGGAGAGAAAAGAGAGAGGGATGACTCCCTTTTTTTAATAAACAATCTCTCATCAGCTGACCTCCCCTCCTCCTCCATCTTCCACCTCCTCAGAACACACATACACAAGCACATGCAGGAATAAAACAAGGGCATTGGGCTGGTGTGTATAGCGTTCAATTGGCAGGCTCATTAAAAGGCACCCCAGTGTGTGTGTGTGTGTGTGTGTGTGTGTGTGTGTGTGTGTGTGTGTGTGCATATTTGTGAGCATGTGTGATGCTGACAGGGCTTAATTAACATGGTCTTGACAAAAGGTGATGCAGACCAAAGAGGCAGCCGGCGGCCAGGTGTGTGTGTGCAGAGCCTTTCAACATCATGCAGCGCTGAGGTCCCACACTGACCAATACAGGCCATGTATATGAGAGAGAGAGAGAGAGAGAGAGAGAGAGAGAGAGAGAGAGAGAGAGAGAGAGAGAGAGAGAGAGAGAGAGAGAGAGAGAGAGAGAGAGAGAGTAAAACTGTGTCAGTGCTCTCATAGAACAAGGACTGAGCTCATAGCCTAGCCATTTACACTCTAAGGCTATGTTCACACTCAGCCAAATGATAATTTTCTGATCTGATTTGGGCAGATAAGATTTTCTGAACTACACATGAAATCTGACAAATTTTCAAAGCAATTTAAACCACATTTGTATATGCCCTGAAATCTGATTAAAATTTGATTTCTCAACACTCAAATCATATCTTACGAAAACCAATTTGAATAATCATGCTTGATTTCACACAAATTAAGTCAGAAGAAAAGGCATAAAACTTCACAATTTTTTATAGAAAATTGAGTCATTCCAGTGTTACACATTTGCAAGCATGAAAACATTTTGGTTTCTGGTAAAAGGTGATTCTCAAATCTGTAACAAAGACAACAACATGAACCAAACCCAGCGCACTGCAAAAATAATATCTTAGGAAGGAAAAGTATTTGGAATATAGGTAAAGTTAACTGCTATTTCTCTTTATTTATCTCTGTTTTAAATCAAATAAAAGATTATCTTGACTATTTTTTATTTTTTATTTTTTTTTTAGATATTTTTACTCATTTGAACTTGAACCTGTCTTATTCTATTAGCAGATAATTGTGCTTATTTCAAGAGTTTATTTCTAGAAAGAATCAAAATTATCTGCCAAAAGAAATGAGTAAATAAGTAAATATGTCTAGAAATGAGGCACAGTGGCACAGTGGTTAGCTCATTTGCCTCACCCCTCCAAGATTGGGGATTCGAATCCCGCCTCCGGACCATGTGCGCAGAGTTTACATGCTCTCCCCGTGCTTTGGGGGTTACCTCTGGGTACTCTAGTTTCCTCCCCCAGACCAAAGACATGTGTTGTAGGCTGATTGACATCTCTAAATTACCTGTAGTGTGTGCGATTGTGTACTGTGAAGGGGTGGAACCCTGTCCAGGGGGTCCACTGCCTTGTTTGCTGGGATAGGCTCCAGGCTCCTTGTGACCCTGTGTAAGATAATCAGTACAGAAAATGGATCGATGGACATCTAGAACTGGTCTGATATTTCTCATATAATAAACTCATAATGAGAAATATTAGATACCTTTTCATTTATTCAAGATATCTTCACGAGATAGCATTTTTTCAGTGCATGAAAGATCAAATAACAAATGTGGCCTGTGAAAGTTTTGTGGTCACTGTGGTCTGCAACAAATGCATTCAGAACCATTTCTTGACTTTCCCTTTATGTAAAACAATCCCTGCTGAAAGCGGAGGGTCAAGCAATCTAGCTAACTTTTTTTCCTTGCCGTGCACTACTTCTGTGTTATTACTACTGTTACACCTAATAAATGATAAATCAGTTTTGCCTTGCTGTATAAAATCCTTTTTAAATAACTGCAGTAACTGATGCACAACTAGACTGTTGTATAATTAAAATAAGTAAACCCTGTTTAGAAAGAGAAACGTGTAAGTCAACCAGAACTCATGTGTCCAGACATCATTTACTTCCGTAGAGGTAGGGGGCCCCAGAGCGTCACTTTCTCCCTAGGCTCTACACAGCACCTGCTGGGCCTGCGGATGCCAGCTGTCAGCTCACATGTGTTACACTCTTGCACGTGTGTGTGTGTGTGTGTGCGTGTTTGCATGTGTGCTGGAGTATAAGTGTTATAAGATTAAGGGTGAGGTTAGAGTTGATAGTGTTTCCTTAGCACTCGATTTGCATAAAATGTGCACAAAATCATAGTTCATATTCACTTCATATTAAAATCAAGTTATATTGTTCCTACTGTTGTATAATGGGTTTTGTATGTATTTACTTCAGAGAAAGTTTTTAAAAATCCTATATGGCAACAGGGCCATGGGCACTCAAGGCTCATTGATGCGTGTGGGGAGTAAAGGCTAGCCTGTCTGGTCTGATCCCACAGAAGGGCTACTGTAGGACAAATTGCTGAAAAAGTTAATGTGGCTATGATAGAAAGGTGTTTAAACAAACAATGAGTGCAGCTAGCTGTGTATGGGGCTGCGTAGCCACATACTTGGTCCACTGCCGAAAGCACCTACAATGGGCATGTTTGTATCAGAACTGGACTATGGAGCAATGGTCTGATGAAACATTTTCTTTTACAACATGTCGATGGTTGGGTGCATGTGGATTGCTTACCTGGGGAAGAGATGGCACCCGGATGCACTACGGGAAGAAGGCAAGCTGGTGGAGGAAGTGTGATGCTCTGGGCAAAGTTCTACAGGAAAGCCTTGAATCCTGGCATTCATGTGGATGTAAATGCAAAATGGTCTGCACTTATATAGCGCTTTTATTTAACCTTAGCAGTTCTTCAACGCGCTTTACTGTTTCTCATTCACCCACTGTTTCTCATTCACACACTTACACACCAATGACTGCAGAGCTGCCATGCAAGGCGTTAGCTTGCCATCGGGAACAACTTGGGGTTCAGTGTCTTGCCCGAGGACACTTTGGCATGTGGAGTCATGTGGGCCGGGAATCGACCCACCAACCCTACGATTAGATGAGAACCTGCTTTACCACCTGAGCCACAGTCACCCCACCTACCTAAACATTGCTGCAGACCAAGTACACCCCTTCATGGAAACAGTATTCCCTAATGGCATTGGCCTCTTTCAGCATGATAATGCGCCCTCCCACACTGCAAAAATTGTTCAGGAATGGTTTTTAGGAACATGACAAGAGTTCAAGGTGTTCAAATGGCCTCCAAATTCCCCAAACCTCAGTCTGATTGAGCATCTATGAAATGTACAGTGCTGTGAAAAAGTATTTGCCCTGATTTCTTCTGTCATACTAAATTGTTACAGAAATTAAACAAAATCTAAGATAAAAGAAAAGCAACCTGAGTAAACACAAAATCCAGTTTTTAAATGAGAATGTTATTTATTGAAGCAAAAGAGTTATCCAACTGGACGTGTGTGAAAATGTATTTGCCCCTGTAGTTACTAATTCCCCAAATCTATGAAACTGCATTCATAATGGGGTTCAGCTGGACTATTGGCATCAATAAAGGTAACTGTTCAAGACTCCACTATCAGAAAGTCACTGGGCAAAAATGGCATCCATGGAAGAGTGGTGAGGTGAAAACCACTGCTAACCCAGAAGAACATTAAGGCTCGTCTGAATTTTGCCGAACACACCTTGATGATGCTCAAACCTTTTGTGAGAATGTTCTGTGGATTGATGAGTCGAATGTGGAACTGTTTGGTAGACAGGACTCCCGTTATATCTGGTGTAAAACAAACCGAATTCCACAAAAATAACATCATACCTACGGTCTAGCATGGTGGTGACAATGTGATGGTGTGGGGATGCTTTATATAACTGCAGAAAACATGAATTCTGGTCTGTACCAGAAAATCCTAAAGGAGAATATCTGGTCTTCAGTTCATAAGTTGAAACTCTAGCACAACTGGATGATGCTGTGAGACAATGATCCAAATCATAGGATCAAGTTCTAGTCCTAGAAGTAAGTGAAAGACTGATCTCCAGTTATGCATTTGGTTGCAGTTATTGCTGCTAACGATGGCACAACCAGATTTTAAGTTTAAGGGGGCAATTAGTTTTTCACATTGGGGATAGCTGTTGGATAACTTTTTTTGCTTCAATAAAAAAAAACTGTATTGAGTGTTTACTCAGGTTGCCTTTGTTTTATGTTGCATTTTGTTTGAAGATCTAAGTATTCGATATGCACAAAAACAGCACTGTACTGGACAAACAAGTCTGATCCATGGAGGCCCCACCTCACAACTTACAGAACTTAAAGGATCTGCTGATGTGTATATATCACACTCACTTATCAACACATCTTATCAACACTACTTATACTGGGTTGGACCTCCCTTTGCTTATGAAACAGCTTCAATTATTAATGGCATGATTTCCACAACATGTTGGAAATAGCCGTTAGAAGTAGCTATTAGATGTTGGAAGTAGCCATTAGAAGATGAAGGGATGCACATAGTCAGCAACAATACTCAAATAGGCTGCGTATGGCTGTGGCTGTGGTGACCGTGGTGGTAATGGGGGGAGTGACATTTATATCACTGTATAATAATAATGCTAATAATAATGCTAATAATAATAATAATTATTATTATTATTATTATTATTATTATTATTATTATTATTATTATTATTATTAATAATAATAATAATAATAATAATAATAATAATAATAATAATAATATTATTATTGTTGCTGTTGTTGTTGTTGTTGATGATGATGATGATAATGATGTTGTTGTTGTTGTAATGTTGCTATTATTATTATTATTTTATAGGCTGAAATTAAATAAAAACCTAAATATAAAAAAATAAATAAATGAGGCTTTAGTTTAGCATTTCAATCAGACTAATGGTGTTGTGGTGTTGCAATGATAAACAGCCTGAGGGCGCTATGGGATACGGTATTGTGATTGAGCGGAGAAGACGTGGACAGTCGTACATTTCTCTGATGCATATTTATTTTCAGGTTTTGTATACCACAAGCCTATAAAACTTTTAAAGAAATACCAGTAAGGCGGTAACCTAAATAATATGTTAAAAATCTAAATATTAAATACAATTTTAAAAATGTGGCTGGATGACATGCTTTTTTTCCCACAAAGCCGACATATGGCTTTATCCAAATGTATTGGTTCACCTCTCTCTTAGGCACAAATCCAAAATGTTCCCAGATCGCTGATGTTTCACAACAAGATCCATCACAGCAGCACTCAAACAAACTTGCACCAAACTAACAGACACACCATATAAGGTTTGATTATGATTACGTAATTTGTGTATTAATATAAAGTCTCCTGCTCTATGACAGGCTATAAATATAAATTAATATTGCAACTGTTATTATTATTACACTTGTATACAAAACGTTGAACTTTGTACTTGTCCTAGTGCCCACTCAAGCAGAAACATTAACATGGCATGTGATGTGACACCACTGCGGTGGCAAACTACCACCATGGAGGTGGGGTTGTCATGCCACAGTCACAGCCCTAAAATTTGTGGCATTCAAGCGATGATGGGTTGATATTAATGGGAACAAAGTGTGCCAAGAAAACATACCCCACAGCATTACACCACATCCACCACCCTGGATTGTTGACACAAGGCAGGTCGGGTCCATGGATTCATGCTGTTGGTGTTAAATTCAATGATTTCAGATGTCAGAAGTAATCTGATCGGATTTTGGCTGTCAGATTGGATCTAATCATGAGAATGGGATGTTAAAAAAAAAAAAGGATTTTGAAATCAGATTAAATCATGTAATCCAATTTTGCTTATGATCTGGATCAAATCTTCAGTATGTGTTGTTCAGGATTATCCTGATCCTTGTCAGGATTATCCTGATCCCAGCAAAAGGGTGGATTCAGTTAAGATTGGATCAAAATGTAATAAAACGTTAAAACTGGTCAAATAATACAATGTTTGTATCATGTAGTATATACATTTATTTATATTTTGCACTTGATTTATTAAACCGTTATAGTGATAAAGTAGATAAAGTAAACATTAGGCTACCAACTAATCCTTTCAGTTAAGTAAAAAAGAAAAAAGATTTTGTCCCCATAAACTCTTTGAATAACCGGAACCTAATTACATTTTTCCAGTCTTCAACTGTCCTGTTTTGATGAGCCTGTGCCCACTGCAGCCTCAGATTTCAGTTCTTGGCTGACGGAAGTGGAACCCAATGTGGTCTTCTGCTGTTGTAGCCCATCTGCCTCGAGGTTTGATGTGTTGTGCATTCTGAGATGCTTTTCTGCTCACCACAATTGTACAGAGTGTTTATCCGAGTTACTGTAGCCTTTCTGTCAGCTCAAACCAGTATGGCCATTCTCTGTTGATCTCTCTTATCAATAGGGTGTTTTTACTTTGTTGCACCATTCTGAGTAAACTCTAGAGACTGTTGTGCATGACAATCCCAGGAGATCAGCAGAAATGCCCAAATCAGCCCGTCTGGCACCAACAATCATGACAGAGTCAAAAGATTTCACTGAGATTACATTTTTCCCCATTCTAATGGTTGATGTAAATATTACCTGAAGCCTCTGGCCCGTATCTGCATGATTGTATGCACTGCACTGCTGCCAAACGTTTGGCTGATTAGATAATTGCGTGAATAAGAAGGTGTACAGGTGTTCCTAATAAAGTGCTTGGTGAGTGTATATACAGTATATAGCTACTATACTGTATATATAAAGCTTTCCCAAAACTAAAGTTGCACCACCGATCACTTTCTGACTGACCCACATACTTTGTTTGAACAGAATATAAGAACTAGGTAAGATGTAATGTATTTTACATGGGTTCTACTGATTGGCAATTTTTTCTTTTAAATTCAAGTAAAGGTGTTAGGTGTTTAAAACATTTTAGATCAAGCATATGTGAACTGGCAGGATCTGTGTAAATAGAAGCTTTTAATAAAAGATGTCATAAAAATACAGAAGAATGTCACAAATGGTCAACTAGATTGCTGAACTGGATAGTCCAATAAGAATATGTCATTCTTTTACCACATTTAACAGCAAATCAATCAATCTTTACTCAAAACACAATTTGGTTTGTGTATGCTCTCTTGTACCATCTCTTTATTAAGATGAAGTAATAAATAGCAATTTCCTTATGTATACATGTAATACTACTACCACTACTACTACTACTACTACTACTACTACTAATAATAATAATAATAATAATAATAATAATAATAATAATTAAACAATTTGATCAGACATATGCCATACTTGATATACAGACGTATGTGTCTATTTGAACACAAATTGAATTCTTCACAGACTATTTTTATACAAGAAAAAAGTTGCAGTGGAAAGAACGTAATTATGTACAGGTGTTTTCTATTTATGACCACAGACAAAAAACAGACGCATCACCTGCTGGAGGCGAAGGAGAAGGAAATAGAAAGAGACATAACAATGGTGAAAGAGGCTGTTTGGAATCAATAATGTCTTCTGATATGACTCATTTCCCAGCAGCACCCTCTGTTTTCTGTGCTGCCCTGCTTCTACCCCCTAAGGTCAGGTATGTGCGTGTAAGCACTGAAGACCTGTGTCTAAGCTAAAGTGATTCTGAGAGGTATTAGTACAGCCCATGTCAAAGTAAACTGAAACGTGTCTGGCACAGGAGGAATTCCGCTGGGCAATGCTCTCTGAATCTACTGCTGTGATTCACTGTTTCAGGCCATGGGTACTCTGTTAAATGTCTTCACATAAAGTTAATTTTTCCTGTACTAAAGGGGAAGTTTACAATTTTGACAAGAAATGATTTTTGATTCGATCAATGGTGAAATTGTTGGATCTTTTTTTTTTTTTTTTTTCCTGTCCAGTCTGTGGACATCATCAGGATGCTAATTCATTTCATTTGTACTACAGATCTTTAAAAGAATAGACAAAGTAGAAACCACAACTCTAGTCATATAGTGCATGACGCACTGGGAACATAAATATAAATTCTAGTGGCGTGATGATAAACTGTTTCAAAATACAGCCACCAAAAAAATTAAAGTTTTATTGTATGGATCTGAACTGTGACACATTGGCATTTTTATTTTTAGGGATCATAACAGTTTATTCATTTTTTTTAAGTCTTTCCTTGGAGGCCAAACCACACAATTAAATAAATAAATAAATAAATAAATAAATAAATAAATAAATAAGATTATAAATATTACTCATTGCTTCTTTTCCCACAGTTAAGAATAAAGTGCAATATTTCCCAGAAACTAATTGTAAAATGTTACTTAAAAATTTGTTTAGACAATTCTGGTTTTTACTGCACTATATTTAGCCTAGCTATGAATACATAAATAAAGTCAGCTCTGAAAGAGGTCAGTCACATTTTAGTGTAAAACATGAAAACTATTAACTTTTTCTCACTATTAAAATCAGCCGAAGCTTCTCTCTCTCTCTCTCTCTCTCTCTCTCTCTCTCTCTCTCTCAGAGTGAGAGCATGTTTACTTGCATAATGGCAGTGTTGTGTTGGGCTAGGAGGATATGCTGGTGCGTAAGAAAAGGTAGGGCTGCTTTTCTTTCACCCTGACCAGCTCCCTTTACACCAAACCCCTTGTTCCCAACCTTCCTCCTCCTTCTCCTCCTCCTTCTGCCTCACTCTCTGCATCACCCCTCCATGTGCACTGTCCCCATCTCTCCAGGAGGCAGTTGTCAATCACCGCTGTCTCCCAGAATCCCGCTGGAGCTCATTGTGCCCGCGGTCGCCGACGGAGGCAAACGCTCGGAGGCAACGGTGGGCCGCAGATGGAGAGCGTGCTGTCAATCATTGTCACTAATTATTAATTTCTGTCACTCAGCCCCTGTGGCAACCATGCTCTCTCGCTCCCCCTCCCTTCCCCTTTCTCTCTATATATCTCCCTCTCCCTGGCTCTGTAGCTGTGCCTCTCCCAGGGTGAATTGATTTGGTATGCCACCTGAGCGACGGAGAGTTCAACCTTTCATGTGTGTCACATATGCACCCTCACCCCTCTCCCAGGTCAGTGTGTTTCACTCACTTCTTGGTTTTAATTGTATTCTACCCTTTACCTGGCCTAAACCCTAAACCCTAAATCCTTGCACTCTGGTCTTAGAGACAGAAGAGAAGTGATCATCTCTCATTCAATAAATTGTATTGCTGTGCAATTTGATTTAATCCTGCTCCGGACACTGGGACAAACTGCTTTCTGCTCCTCTCTGTCCCTTTACCCTCTCACCTCATTAAAAGACTAACCTCAAAACACACATGCTCTAACCTCTGCTACTCCACATAAGCGCAGACCTGTTCAGCAGTTAATCCAGACATACACTCCTCCCCTATGTCCACTTAAATATTTGGTGTGACTATGGTGTGAGTCTAATGAGGTGCACAGGCAAAGGCCAGCTGGACATTAGAACTCCCTCAGCTATTCCCTCAAACACTGCTCCATTCGCTCACATTATCATTCCAATACCCTCCACCCTCCATCACTCAGCCTTGCTCTACTGTCTGTCTCTCACTGTCTGTCATTCTGGCCCCTCACCTCTCCCCCCTCCTTCCTTCTTCTTCTTCTTCTTCTTCTTCCCATGTTTCCTGGGCACTCTCCTCCTCCTCCTCCTCTTCCTTTCTTTTACTCCTTCTCTTTTCAGTTTCTCCCATGTGCACATTTCTCATCTCTCTATTCATGAGCCCTTCCACACTCCTTCACTTTCCTTAAGAAAGGCCAACTTCACCGAGGTAAGCCATGATTCAGCTGATTGTCCCTGCCATCTCTTTTGAGTTTGTAAGTAATGAACATGTGATCATTTGTGGCACAAGTACACTCGGATTTGACAGTTGCCAACTATGCGTCTACGTACATCTGCCGACAAATACAAAAATCCTGCAAACCAAGCAACTTACTATCCTGCATACTCTATAAAATGTGATACAAACAAACTGATTGACTTCACACTGGCATGATGTTTTGTTTGTCAATTTTAGATGATTACCAAAGTATTTTTGTTGATGTAAAAAATAAATAAATAAATAAATAAATAAAAATAGTGTCAAAGCTGAAGTGCAAAAATATGGAAAAGGTTGTGCTGTTTTAAGTGTGCACATCATGTCCCTGTCCCATTTAAAAACCCAGCCATCTCCTTCAAGTTTATTAAGTATGCCACAAATTTCATTTTATGTTTCTTTTTTTCTTTTTGGGGTGAACAGGCTGACACCATGACTTTATGAAGAGTTATGGGTGTAATTGCAGGAGAAAAACAGAAATGCAAATTGCCCACCAATTATGCACTCCCTAAAATGCAAACAGGGAGAAAATCAAATCTGCAGTTTGGAGCAGCTTCTCAGTAGAGCAAGGACTGGAATGTTCTCATGCATGTCTTATGAATTTTCAAGTAGATTCTGTTTGACATGTAGTACTATGTCAGTCATATACTTTTTTAGAGAATAGGACTACATGAGACACTTTTTGATTTTTTTTTTTCATTTAATTTTTATATTTTTTAAAACCAAGAAAAATCATTTCATGTTCTTTAATAGTATGTTTCAATGAAAAGTTAAACACCCAATATAAACCGGAACCTTTGACATGATCAAGTTAAGATGTATTTCTGAAAAATGACTCATGGAAAAGAAGGGGCATGGTGCCTTAGTAGTTAGCATATTTGCCTTGCACCTCCTGGAATGGGGGCTCAAATCCCGCCTCTGCCCCGTGTATGTGGAGCTTGCATGTTCTCCCCGTGCTTTGTGGGGTTCCCTTTGGGTACTCTGGTTTCCTCCTAGAGTCCAAAGACATGTGCTGTAGGCTGATTGGCACTTTTAAAGTGTCCATAGTGTGTGAATGTGTGCAAGATTGTGCCCTGTGATCCCCATCCAGGGTGTCCCACGCCTTGTGCCCAAAGCTCCCTGGGATAGGCTCAGGGCTCCCCTGCAACCTTGTGTAGGATAAGCAGAACGAAAAATGGATGGACTCATCGAAAGGGGACAGTAACCCATGTAAAATGAGATCAAGTTTTGAATGTTCCAAGATGATATGTATTTAAGTCTCAAAAATACTGATAATATATAAGGCCTGTTCATGGTGTATATATATATATATATATATATATATATATATATATATATATATATATATATATATATGTGTGTGTGTGTGTGTGTGTGTGTGTGTGTGTGTGTGTGTGTGTGTGTGTGTGTCCTGTCTGTAAACTACTAATACGCACACATATGCTTGTTGTCAATATATTTTCAATTTCAATAGCTTTTGAAAATTAATCTCTATATGCTTGATTTGGCTTTACATGAATGTCTAGCTCCAACACAGTCACGGCAATACTATACAGATGAAATGACTACAGCTTTAGCAGCTATTAAAGGCTGAAACTTGTATCATCCTTACACCGCATGCTACTCATGACCATGGCACTGTAAGCTAAATTAGTTCAGTGGGGACATACCTAGCAGAGTGTTTGCATGAATTTCTGCTGCTGTGGATGGTCCCACATGGATAAGATTTGCACTTCATTTTATGCCCATGACCCACGCTTGTTTCAGTGTATTATCTCACCTGAATTCTGTACCTTTCTACCTAAGAGCTGGCATTATATTCACAATATGCTCACACTGAACATCCTTTCAACACCCTTAGTAGTGATTCACTTAGTCTACAGTAGTAGAAAAGAAATTATGTAAAATTCAACTATACAGTGTCACCCAAAAGAGCATGAGTTCCCTTTTGTGTCTGGTTCTTCTCAAGGACTCTTCCTGACGTCGTCTTGGGAGTTTGTCCTTGCCCCTGTTGCCTCTCGTTTGTTCATGACGTGTGCACTTTGGAATCTAACTTGTTCATTCTACATACATATTTCTGTAACGATGCTTTGTGACAATGTCTATATATTTCACTACACAATTTGAAAACTGAATAAAAAATTTCATTTCTGCTGCCTGGTAACTCGACTACATTTTTCACAAGCTCTTGTTCGGAGTGGATTTTTAAATAATAAATTGTGCACACATTTACACTATTACATTAAGTAATAAAAATAGTAGTTCTTTAGATTTACAATGTGATGATGCTGAATAGGCCTGTGTATATTGCCCAGGCCTGGGACAAATCATTTAAAAATGGCCCCCAAGGAAAAGCAGACATACACTTCACACAAAATGTGTAAGGTAAATGCATGTAATGTGTAATCTAAGAATAAATCATTCTTAATTTGATATTCAAAATTGAGAACTTTTTATTATTGAGAACTTTGCCATACATTCATTTGAGTACTACTCAATTGGTCCTTCTTCTTTTTCCATTTCGTTTTTGTTTTTGTTTTGTGACAGCTCACCCCCCGCCCCCCTCCCCATGACACCAAGACTGATGCTGAAATTGTTAAAAGCAATCAAAAATGCACCCAAAAATGTGGGACTTCAAATAATGCTTCCTATTGCTGTTAGCATGGTCAACAATCAATTACCAGCTTAACATTTAGCCAAATAAGTCCTAGATGATAATTAACAGATATCTGCCAAAAAAAATATAGCCAAACAATTTTGTTACCACATAAATCTTACATAAATAATTATACCACAGTTATTTCAGAAATGGGGAGAGAGATTTACAGATTAAACTGCACCAACATTGCGTCATCTCTGCCAAACTGTCAGCACTGAAAAATACATTATTTCTAACAAAATAATCAGTTTTCCGAGGAGAAATAGGCATGAATCAGGGTAACAACCAACTAAAAAACTTTTTTTTAACCTCAATTCATTTAACCTCATTCTTGTTTTCCTGTTTTGGTGATGTAAAAATAAATCCCTCCATTTGTATTTCCTCTGGCTGCAGTGAAAGTTTCTTTCTGCAACTTTTTGTAATAGAAAATGCCTTCCACAGACCCATTAACCAATGATGACAAACTGAGGTTTATACTGTAATGTTTTGAAATTCAGTGTTCATAAAAGAAATCTGAGAAATACAGGTTGATTGTATGAGTAGCGTAGACACAACTTTTGCAAAATGTAATTATATGAAATTTAAACTGGACAAAAACACTGAACCTCAAGCAGAAAAGAAATATTCCTAAAAACATATTGAAGCACAGGAATAACGCATTTCTTCTGTGTTACTTTGCACCACAGCCACATACTGTGTATGATTTAGATTGTACTTTAAGTTTATATCGTGAGTTTGAATCTCCCCTTCACTTTCACTAGATCTTTACCATCACTAGTTGGTGTAAATAAGGTGGTGACCTACTGTATCTGTGCTTCCCTAAAAGTTTGCAGTGCAGAAGTTATTCATGTCAATGAATGCCCGAAGGTATGCTTGCTCTCCTACACTGCAGTGGGGATGCTTACTGAGAAACAAAAGCATGCAATCTCTAAGCTTAGGTCAGAATCTGCCCTTTACACTATGATTCATTAGAAGTGTGTGGCATTTGCAAATTTGGAACTATCCTTTGTATCTAAATTTCTGAATGTAGCTTTTTATAGCTACATTATAGTATGTTACTAAATAAAAAAAGAAACATAATAAGCAAATGGGCTAAGTGTTTAAAATAATGAGTGAACTCTTGAAAACAATTTTACATTTGGGGTATATATGGAAAGGAATTTAGAGCCATGTTCAACCTTTAGCTGAACAAAGCAGTCTAATGTTGAAAACAGAAAAATGTAATCTAATTAATATATGTGCGGTATAGTTATGCCACGGGTGTGTGGAGTTTTGCATGTTTGCTCCGTGTCTGTGTGGGTTTCTCCAAATGAGTTTCCTCCCAGCCACCAGGTAGATTGGTGACTCTAAATTTCCCCTAGGAAATGTGGATGAGTGTGTGTGTGTGTGTGTGTGTGTGTGTGTGTGTGTGTGTGTGTGTATGATGTCATGTCCCATCAGTCCCTGGTGTGCCATCCATGGTATATTTCCCCCTCATGCCCAGTGTTCACGGGATAGGCTCTGACCTTGACTTGGATAAAGGAGTTACTGATGTGTACTATACCAATAAATCGAGCCTACTATATATAAGTACATCTGAAGCAGAATAAATAACCATGTGTGATCATTCCTGATGTCAATTCACTGTGGGAAAAATGTAAAACATTATACATTTAGAGTACATCTTACATCATCCTGATTTCAGGATTTAAGATAAACTTAGCATAAGCTACATTGACTCTTGGTTCAGAATTGATGCATTGTGTAGATTATCTTCTCTAAGAGACCGGCACCTCTCACACAACGCTTACTGTTCTAAGATGATTTTTAATGCAACTTTTCCTGCAGTAGGACTCAAATAATTTTGAAAGACTAATAATTAAATAAATTGAATTAGTGACACTACCGAAACAGAGAAAATAGACAGTAGGACATACTATTATATTAGGAAAAAAGGAAATGCATTCTATATGCACATAAATTTGAATGGAACGCCAAATTTTAGTTGAACCTCATATTTGGTTTGGGCCACCGTTCACTCCTACAGTGCAGTCTATAACTAAATTTGTTGTTTTATGTCTGTTTCAGCACATTTGTAATAAAACAGTGACTGAAAGGTTAGAGGGCAAAATACTGTGAGGTTATAATGTGGAATATACAGTACAATGCATCTATATGAATACACAGTATGCATCACACTCTCTTACATATTTCTCCCATTTAGGGGCATTCAAATTAGAGATTAGTTAACAATTTAGTAAGATTAGAACTTAAAAATTATTATCTAAAATAATTTTCATCTTAAGTTCTAATGTTACTAACACATAGACCTCACTACTACAGTTGGAAGTCCCAAAATAATACCTTCTCTTATTTGCCTGCACCTTTTGAGGTTATTCTAATGGGTTTTAAGATTTTTATTATAGTTTGAACTTTCACCAAAAAGCTGATTTCTGATCAGTTTATTTAGATTTCCTGCTGCTTTACTGGAAATGACTTGAGATTTGGTCCTTTATATTGAAGGACAACAGTAGCAGCTTTGAGATGTAAATGCCACACCTAGAATGAACTCTAGCCTCTTGTGCACATAGACAGACATTTATCAATAAAAGGTGATGTAATTTGTACACTTCTGACCCAAAATAGATGTTTAAAGCTTATTAAGCTTTATAAATGTATAAGATTATAAAGCTACACTCATTTGCATTCCTAGCAAAAAAGAAGCTGTTAACTCAACACATTAGCAATGTTGAAATCAAACGCACATGCATACATATAACATTGTCCTAGTTTGGTGTAGATCATTAAGCTTTATTGTTTATTGCAGTAGTCATGGTGTGGGTCCAACGGTTAGGATTAGAGCTTCATTTTGAATACAGAATGTATGAAATTGAGAAGTTGGGAGCCTGTGTCCTGCAGCTTCGTGTCAGTATATTATGTGAGTATATTGTATGTGTGTCTTTTGAGCCTATGTCCTGGAAGAGAAGTGAAAGGAGTTTTATTTATCTGAAAGGTCTGAAAGGTGTGAGAAAGGAAGACAGAGATAGACACATTGCTCAGATTTTGTGCAGACTGTGTGCAAAGGAAATGCTGTTCTTCCCACTATTAAACACTACATGCATAAACACACTAAACAGACTGAACACACACGATCACACACTAAGCTTTGCAAGCAATACTTCCAAACGAGCCCTACCACTCATTAAATCTTAAAAAATGTAAACAAAAATTAAAATTATATTTCATCTTCTTTCTCTCTTGTGACTTTCTGCTTACTATTTTCTCTGCACACATTTACATGAATTAAGTGTTATAGAGACCCTTAGTTATTTAAAGCAGTGGTTCTCAAACTGCGGTCCAGGAACCTCCAGGGGTCCGTGAAGCATAGATAAGGAGTCCACGATATCTTTATATTGTTACAGTGGCACAAATCACAAATCAAAGCTATTCAATTTATTATTGAGTTCTTATAGTTATTAGCCTGTTTGATTGAATGGTAATGTGAATGGGTTTAATCCAAATCTCAGTATCTCAAAGCTAATGTGTTTCGTTGGTGGAAAGTTAAGGAACAAAAAGTTGTTTGAGTCCAATAAATATCCAAAATGTTATAGTACACGTTTAAATAATGAGTCTAATATTTTATCTGTGCTGAGGGGTTCTGTGGGATTTATTTCACAGTTAAATGGGCTGTGGCTGCAAATGTTTTGAGAACTGCTAATTTAAAGAATGTATCTTTCATATGGCACAGTTCCTATTTTTTATATCCAAAAAGAATTAATTGAAAAGTATAAAATACAAAAGACTCATTGTACGTTTTGGATGAAGACAATCAGTCAAGCATGAAGTACTAGATTGGTTTAAGAACTTCTTGACTAACCTATTGTGTCTAGAAAAGTTGTGACCTTGTATTTCATTGTTTCTTGGTTTTGGAGCCGTTCTGCTTTTGCTCTTGTCAAAGGCATTCAGAGACTCCTACCAACACCTGTGATAACAGAAGCACTTTTACTATGTGAAGAACAACATCCATGAAGAACAAATCAGACAAGACAACCACTCTCTTTTCTTTTCCCTGAGTATGGAATAAAATACAGTTGCAATCAAAATGATTTAATCCCTATTGCAAATCAGGTTTATTGTCAAAATTTACAGACTTTCAGCTGTTTGTAATAAGCAAATCAAACAAAAGCAATGCTTCCAGTGGTTTCTCCAAATTCAACTGAAAATGCAACTTATAATGACTTCTATAGTTTCATAATTATTCAACCCATTCATGGCAAGTATATTTAGTAATTAGTAGAGCACCCTTTTCCTGTTATGACCTGCTGCAAAGGAGATGCATAGACACACACCAGTTTCTGGCAGCGTTCCTGAGGAATCTTAGTCCATTCCTCATGAGCAATGGCCTCCAGTTCAGTAATATTCTTGGGTTTGCATGCTGCAACCGCCTTCTTTAAATCCCACCAGAGATTTCCTATGGGGTACAAGTCAGGTGACTGTGATGGCCCTGTAGAAATTTTCCAGGACTTTTTCTGCAACCAAGCCTTGGTGGATTTTGAGGTATGCTTGGGATCATTATCCTCGAAGAAGGTCCAATGACACCCAAGCTTTAGCTTCCTCACAGACAGCATGACGTTTTCTCCTAGGATTTCCTGATACTTCAATACTTCAATACATCTTGCCTTCCACACATTGTAGGTTTCCAGTGCCAGAGGAAGCAAAGCAGCGCCAGAGCATCACCGAGCCACCACCATGCTTGACAGTGGGCAGAGTGTTCTTTCTTCATTCTTCTTTCTCCAGACATACCACTGATCCATCATGCCAAAAAGTTCCAAAAGGTTTTGTTTCATCGCTCCACAGAACAGAATCCCAAAACTTCTGTGGCTTATTTATATGATTTGGAGCAGACTTTTCTTATGCTTTTGGGTCAGTAGTGGTGTACATCTTGGAGTTCTGGCATGGAAACCTTCTGCGTTTAGAACGTGCCATATTGTGCTCACTGAAACCTCAGTGCCTGTTGCCACCAAGTCTTGCTGCAGGTCTTTTGCAGTCACTCGAGGGTTTTTCACAACCTGCTTTCTCAGAAATGTGGTCACAGCTGTTGATAGCTTCCCTTTTCTGCCCCTTCCAGGTATTTTGATATATTTTCTGCCACTAGCCAGTTCAGGTATTTCATGTGTTCCAGCTCAAGCACACCTGGTGCAACTAATGAAGCCCTTGATTAGTTGCATCAGGTGTGCTTGAGACAACACCTGTTTAGCATATTTGTAGTGTTGTGAAAGATTCTATTCAGGGGGTTGAATAATTTTTAAACTGGAGAAATCATTATAAGTTGCATTTTCAGTTGAATTTGGGGAAACCACTTGAAGCATTCATTGTGTTGAACTATTTCAATTGCTTTCGTTTAATTTGTTCATTGCAAACAGCTGAAAGTCTGTAAAATAAACCCAACAATAAACCCGATTTTCAATGGGGGTTGAATAATTATGATTGCAACTGTATGACACTCATACTTTGATTCATCTCAAGCCCCTTATAAATGTAACATTTTGACAACTGAACTGGCAGAAAACTAAATTCTAATTAAGAAATACAAAGAAAATATAATACTAACACTAACATTACATTAGTAACTACTATTAATATTACGATACAGTATGTGAATGATGTGCGCTGTTTCAAACTGTATATGGATTAGACCTTGAACATAAATCACACAGAATTCAAGATACCATTTGTATTTTTGAAATAAATGTCTGAGGCAAAAGTTTAAAATGGTAGAGGAATGACGACTCTAGAAACCCCCACACACTCAATTCCTGAGGTTAAACTTACTGTTATAGTGCATGCATCAGAACATTTCTCACAAAATGCATTTAATATACAAGCAAAAATGTATAAAAAAAAGAACATTTTAGAAGAAAAAAAAAGAAAGAGTTTTTAAAATTTTATAATAAGCACCTTTTAATAATAGGAGAGGTTTAGTGACATGTTGTCATATAAGTGTTTTCAAAACATGAAATGCAAAGTGGCATGAGTTTGAAATGTCTGTTAATAAATCACACCAAGATTTATTTAGCAATTTTCACTACTGCTCGAAAATTATTAGAGAACAAGAGATTAACTGCAGGTATCATGCAATGAAATGAAATAAAATCTTACTGACATTCTGTCCCCCCGGGGAATTTCAGAGACTTTTTTTTTTTTTTTTTTTTTTGAAAAAATAAACTTGTAGATATAGTGGATATAGATGTTTCTATGTGCACTGAACCTTTTCTGTATTATTTTTTCTAACACATAGTAGAAGAGATATGCAGCGAGACATGCACTGTATTGAAATGTGCATTCACTTCCTATGCCTAACACATCACCAGAGCCACTCCATACTGAGGTGTGATAACCAAGGTGAGACTGATAGTTTCCATACTGCAGCTTGAAGTGATGGAGAGTTGACTCCTCTAGCAACCCACAACATATTTGCTGAGTCAGTACACAGGCAATGCTTAACTTGATCCTCGCAATATAGTCTCAGGAAAACACTACATACTAATCAGTCTATATTTGTGGCCACCAGAGGCACATCTAAGTTTTCCAGAAACAGCACTCTCTCTGTCCTCCAGTGTCTGAGGATCAGCAATCAGCTGTAGGTATTTTTGTATTTCTAACTTGCTTTGTACGCAAATACATGTTCATGTCCTTCGGACGCTGAGTGAGGCCATTTGTGACACATTTTTTCTCATTAAAGGGTTACTTTTTTGGGCACGTTGGTGCTTTTAGTTTTTCTTATCTGCTGGATTCTCCCCCTGAGGATTGATTTCGTATCCTTTAAGAGAACTTCTTTCCCCAACAAGGTGCATGTCTCGGTGTTTTCCATCTGCTACTGAAATGCAAGGAAATCCCCTTTGGCTTGCTCTGAAATACAGTCAGATAGAAGGTTAGTACACAGTATGTATAGTGTGTACTCATGGGTGTAATTAATGGTGGCCACCCATCTGACCTCTCTAGTAAGAATATTATTATTATTATTATTATTATTATTATTATTCTGTGCAGTTACTAATGTCATGCAAAGGATGGTCACTGTAATGCAGGAGCAAGCAAGTTTAGCTAGCAAACTATTCCCTGGCCTCACTGAACACAATTAACAAACAGGTAAGCAAGCTTTTTTTTTTTTTTAAATAATAATCATATTCATAATATGGAGGCATGACACTGGATTTATTTAGTTCATATACACTGCAAAAAATGCCATCTTAGCAAGTGAAAATATCTTGAATCTAGTGACATTTATCTACTATTTCTTATTATAGGAATACAATAAACCAAATATAAGATTATGAAGTTTATTTCTAGAAAGCTATTTTTAAGCTTTAATTGTTCTTATTCTATTGGCAGATAATTTTGCTTCTTTCTAGAAATGAATGCTTTAAATTAGCAAAATAATCTGCCAATAGAACAAGAAAATTTCAAGTTTAAAAAAGCTTTATGTCTAGAAATAGGTTTAATAGGTTTAATGATCTTATATGTGGTTTATCTTTTTATATATCATATAATAAGAAATATTATATTATATTATATTATAAGTACTAATTTGTCTAGATTCAATATATTTTAATTAGCTGTCATGTAGCATAATGTTATGTTAGCTATGACTATTTTGTAGCTTGCAAATAAATGTTGCTCATGTATCTCCTTTTTTTTTTTATCTGATGGGAATCCTACTCAGGACATACACACCCTACCCTAGACTGTCACCCAAATAAAGTAATTGGGTTTAATCTTCTACCATTGTAGAAGGTCTGGCTACACCCTTATGATGCACTTCTTAGAACTGGCTATTCATGTGTATGGCTCAAACCCAGTTTAGAAAATTGACCTATGTCCAGAAATATGGATAAAACCAGACAGTTACATTATTGTACCAATACTGACTGGCACTTTGGTTACTCTTCACCATTGTTTCATGATAGAGGAAATTGGCATTCATCCTATTCTGGATCTTCAAGGTGAAAATAAAATCAGCATATCACATTGTTATTCCTATATTTGTGTTTGGCAGCTGTTTCGTTTGTACCCAAAGACTCAAGATAGGTTTGATAATTTTCCTTAAAATGCTAGTACACTGGGAAATTGTTGTTTGGGTTGCTATTTACACACCATAACACAAAAATCTACATGTTCATCAGCTTACATTGTTTTTTGGATGCAGTCTGGGGAACAAATGGATTCTGTCCAGCTGTATTTGTGGATCATTGAGCAATATACTGTACCTGCTGGTGTGAATAAGGCTTTACTTTATCACCTCAGTGCATGTGTTCTCTTGAGACTGCGCTGTCTATGGAAATGCACCCTGTAGCTTCACCTAGTGGTCAAAATAATTCCTAAATCTAAAATGCTTGCATACACTATAATACTTTTAAAATGTACCTTATGAAAATACTGGCCATCGCAGCATTTCTGATTGATTTTCGGCTACCAAACAATCTATTTAAAAAAATAAGCATTAAAGGACTGGAGAACAAAGACTAAACAACTATGGGGGGGGCATATTATCTAACTTGTTACTTGTTGCTGAACCAAATGAACACATTATACTTACACCAAAACACATGCTTGGCCATTATTTGGAGACAACAAGGGCAAAACAGACAGCGAGTCGCTGTTTGCACTTGAGCATGTGCTGACATACACATGAAAAGAGTCCCACGAATGTGAATAATTGCAACCTTCTTTTTCCATGTTGTACAGGCTCTCATACTCCTATAACAAATGAATTCATTTGCCATCCATTGAAACCTGGTTCTGAATCACGGATATAATGAGGATAAAAGTCATGTAATATAACCCCAGTTTAAAATATGTTGTAAATTATCACATACAAGATAACACACTAGATTTGTAGTATTTTATCTGTTTATAAAACAAAAAGTAATACAGCATGAAAAAAAAAACTTGAAAGCTAAGTATAAAAGACCAGAGCCTGTTGATTAACAAACTGTTCATCCATGTAAATAACTGTAAACTGTAACTGTAAATACAAAATTGGAAATGATTTGTAAAGCTATACCAATAATGCTAGCCATTTCTACTCACGTATTTACATGTTTATTGATGTATTTACATATTTGTATGTACAGTATGTATGTATGTAAACTTTAAAGGCTGGTGAGGACATTACTGAAAATCATAGACTATATTAAATAATAATTTGATTAAATTCTTCACTAACATGGACAAATACAATTGGCCTTCATTTTAGGCATAAGCCAGTAGCAACCTTAGTCGAATTTTTGGATAAAGTTCTGTTCAGTGAAGACAAAAGGAAAATGCTGATTAGAACTTTCAGTAGATTCAAATTTTTCAATAAAACTTAAGAGTGATGGCAATCATTTATTCAGTTGTAGATTTATGACAGTATAGACTGCATGTGGTTATAAACCTAACACTTTCCACATACAAATATACATTTTTCACAAGCTGAAAAAAAATCAACCATTGAATCAAAAAACCCACAATGTACCTATCACCTTTTTTTGAAGCTTCAAATGAAAGTATAATTGAAACAAGATTAAAACATGGCCCATAAGGAAACACAGCTATGTATGCAGATTACAAAGTAAAAGACACACACTTACGAGCACGCCACTTCTTCCCCGCCCCTCCTCCCGTTTCAGAGCTTTGGCAGCTTCACATCTGACTTGAGAAAGGCAAATGACTTGAAGAGTGACAATCCACTGTCAACAACCATCCCTGAACTACATCGTACTGCCCCACATGGCTGCACCACGCTGAGTATGCTTCACATTTGTTACACCCAGAAAAACACTGTCTAACAACTCGGGCTCTGTCTAAGCCCACTGGACTCTAACACACACCGCACACTCCCCCCTTTTTTCTTACCCCTATCTATGACCAGAACATCCCTAGAACAGCATATTTTAAAGCTGAGTCTGATGAGAGCACAGAGCATGCAATATGTTTTTCATGATCCTCGTGAATAGGCAATGAGAGCCGAGTGAGTAGAATCCTGTGCCTCTAGCTGGAACTAGAGTGTGTATACATAGTCACACATTCAGGCAGCTTCACTTGGAGGCACCGAATGTGGACGGGTTCAGACAAGGGGAACAGGACATCCTTGTGCTAGCGATTATCCAGTGCTTCTCCATCGTGTTCCATTAAGTTTAAACAAGCAAGGGAGAACACACACACACACACACACACACACACACACATACACACTTTGTTCAGAGGCTGAGTCTGTCCAAGGGCCTGACTGTGCTGTCCTGCGCACTGTATCTGCATGAGGCTGAGATAATGGCATCTGTCACTGCTACTTTAGTCACAGCCGCTCGTGCATTGCCCATTAGCTTACTGCTGGCTGGCTGCCCTGGCTTGACATGCTCTGATGCCTTCCTACAAAAATACAGGAGACTGCTGCCACTCTCTCCCTCCCCTTCCCTCACTCTTTCTCACTTTCTAACCCTTCTGTTTAGCCCTCGTTCTTCCTTCCGTCCTTCCTTCCCTGTCTTGCCTTTTGTCTCCCTGCTGTCACACATACAGGGTGGCTTCTGTTCTGTATTCTTGGCCTAGGAGCCAGCCATTAAAAGTGCTTAAACAGGACTGAACCATGACTACTCCTAGTTCCTTTTATGTCGAGGTTCTTACTGAGGAACATGAGACTCATACAAGCACCAATATGGGAGTCTTTCTGGAATTATGTTTATTAGAATACAAAAAGGAATAAAATCAGGATATGATGTGGACGAATATAATATCTGAAAGAAAGCCTGTCAACCTAGATACAGTGAGTGAAATAGGCTCACCTTCCACTTTATTAGGATCACATCTGCACATTCATGCAATTATCAGCCAATCATGTCACAGCAGCACAATGCATACAGGTCTAGAGCTTCACATCAAACAAGTTTACTTCAAACATCAGACTGGGGGAAATGTGATGTTCGTGACTGTGGCATGGTTGTTGGTGCTAGACAGGCTGTTTTGAGTATTTCAGAAATTACCATTCTGTGTAAATTCTAGACTATTGAGTGTGAAAATCCGAGGAGATCAGCAGTTTTTGAAATACTCAAACCAGCCGGTTTGGCACCAATAACCATGCCATGGTCAAAATCACTGAAATCGTCTTTTTTAACTGATGCATTTTATGTGCTTCTGCCACATGATTAGTGGATTACATAATTGCATATGTTCATGAATATACAGGTAATAAAGTGGATATATCTGTAAAGAATCAAATTCTTCTTCAGTGAGACATATATGGCCAAACTGTGAAATTTTCACAAATGAGCCTCAAGACAAAATGTAGCATTGGTCATGAATGAAACGCAATTAGTTCAACAGTTACAAAAATGTATATTATAAAGAAGAATCCCAGAAAAATTTGATTAAACCAAACTTGTTTTAAACGTGATCTCATTTATAGCACTAGTGAAATTAGTGTTGTTAAAAATTACTTGTATATATATATATATATATATATATATATATATATATATATATATATATATATATATATATATATATACACATACATATATACACATACATATATATATATATATATATATATATATATATATATATATATATATATATATATATATATAATAAATATTTTTTAAAAAGGCAGTGGATGTGTCCTCTTATTAGCTATTGGTCATTAGTGTCTGCCATTGGAGGGGATGGGAAGTGTGGCATCAGTTTTGATAAAGCAAAGCAATTTCAAGGGCTGCTATTCAGCCAAATTACAGTTGTACATCATGCTGCTCCCTTCCCCCTCCCCTTTGTACAACTGTGATGTTAACATTTCATTTGCATGTCTGCTAACACACACACACACTGCGTCCATACAGAACCTTGGGCTAAACAGTTACTCATCAAGAACCAAATAATAGCACTGGCTCCATCTAGTGAGTACAGAATGGCACGTCAGCTGGTCTGTGCTGTGATGCATAATCACATTATTTCCTAATATCTGCTCATACATCTGTACATTTGCTTTAATCCATAGAGCCAGAGTTCTGTCTCTTTACTTTTGCTCCTTACAGATAATGCATGAAAAGCAGTACTAGTTCAATTACCGTCATTAAATAGAGTTCTGTTTGCACTTTGAAAAATTATGAACATTTACAATCTGCATACAATACTATTAAAATTAATTACCTAATTGCAGTTATAGAGAATGTATTCAATTACTTAATAGATTTGAGAGCCTGAAATAGACAAAAATAAATAAATAAATAAATACATAAATAAATAAAAAGGACCACACCATAGACACAAGGATACAGTTTGATAATAGTAAATATTTTAGCAGGGCCATTTGTAAAACCTTAAGAATAAAATTGAAAATAATTTTTGTTTTTCAAAGCATCACATAATACACCAATTGAAATACAATACTCACCACGTCTGTATCACTTCTCTTAAGATGGTGCTGAAAAGAATTTCAGACACGGATATCCTGGATGGGGAACAGTGTGACTTCAGCACAAGCAAATCTGCAGTGTAATAACTGACAGTGATTGCTCATGGAGACTTTAAATCAAGGACATGTATTTGGCCTTACAATGTCAAGTGAACAAAGGGAGCAGGGAATACAGAATCTGATCTCTACAGTGGATATTAATTGTAAGATTACACCAGGGAAATCAGCTTCAGATTCTTGTTTTGAGCAAACTGTGGCCATGGAAGATCACTCTTCTACACTAGCTCTTGATGAAAGTTACCAGTGTGAGCTGAACATATTGCTGAACAGCAATCCTGCTTACCCTTCTCTTTACTTTAGCATGTAATCATTCACTTATTTGTCAAAATAATTATTAAGTTTAGGTTTGCTGTTTTTTTTTTGTTTTGTTTTGTTTTGTTTGGGGGGGGGGTCACATTATCACAGCCTTTACTTATTCCTTACTTACTACTATCTTTTATATATTGTTTTAATTTTGGTCATAATTTAATTGAATACTACTACTACTACTAATAATAATAATAATAATAATAATAATAATAATAATAATAATAATAATAATAATAATATATGTAGATTTTTATTATGTGCTGATTTTTTGTTTTGTTTTGCCAGAGAGCCAATGCTGGGTCTGAAAAATAAATGTAAATGCATATAAACTCAGCAAAAAAAGAAATTTCCTCTCACATTCCACTGCTTTTATTTCCAGCAAATTTTTTAACGAGAGTAAATATTTGTATTAACATAAAAACCTTCAACAACTGAGACATAAACTGAACAAGTTTCACAGATTTGATGAACAGAAATGGAATAATGAGTCCCTGAACAAAGAGGGGGTCAATATTAAAAGTAACAGTCAGTATCTGGTGTCCTCCAGCTGCTTTAAGTATTACAGAGCAACTCATCCTTATGGACTGCACCAGAATTGTCAGTTCTTGCTGTGAGATGTTACTCCACTCTTTCACCAAGGCTTCCACAATTTACAAGTTCTTGATCACGTCTGGAGGGTCACATGGTTACATGTAATTTTCCACTGCAAGGATGATCAGCTGTCCTTCCTGTCTCCCTGTAGCACTGTCTTAAGCGTCTTACATTACAGACATTACAGTTTATTGCTCTGAACACATCTGCACTCCTCATGCCTCCCTGCAGCAGGTCTATGGCTTGATCACGCAGGTGAGCAGGAACCCTAGACATCTTTCTTCTGGTGTTTTTCAGAGTCAGTAGAAACGTCTCTTTAGTGTCCTAAGTTATTGTAACTGTGACCTTAATTACCTACCGCCTGTACACTGTTAGTGTCTTAAGGACTGTTCCACAGGTGCATGTGCAATAATTGTTCATGGAACAAGCATGAAAAACATTGTTTAAACCCTTTCCAATAAAGATTTGTAAAGCTTATTTGGATTTTACAAAATTATCTTTAAAATACAGTGTCCTGAAAAATGGGACATTTCGTTTTTTGCTGAGGGTGTATTGTGTAACTTGCCAAACTAATAGCAACTCAACACCCAATCAGTAAGACAAGAACAACTGTTAATAAAATTAACTCTGAACTATAAATCATCAAAGACTTTGAGACATGACAACATACGTATATAAACACTTCATATAACTAACTCCATGACATTTGATTTAAATTGGTTTATTTCCATGCTTTAGTAAGAAATTAGTCATTCTAAGGTAAACAATACTGCAGGCAGGGCGAGACAATGTGCAGTGAAACAGCATGCTACTTGAGGGCAGCAGGAAGCCATTTAGAGGATCTATTGCTGAATATTTACCAGAAATTAGTAGCTTAATGAAGTGGATAAAATTCTGTCACTGTTTCATTGCATCTAAATTGTGTGGAAGTGGATTTTAACTGCCGTGCCTACTTTTCATAATGACTCGTGACAATAGCTGCGAGGCTTATTGGCTTCACCAGCATCTTACGTTCCAAATGCCAGGCTCGCATTAAAATATGCAAACTATTCTGTTACACAATGCAGTATACACTTGTGCTAATTCATAGCCTGTTAATATTATTAGTTGGAGAACGTTGAATTCAGAAGCGTTTTCTCTTGCCAGAAAGGTTTGTCCGCACTGTTAGAGCACACTTACAGGGCTTGCATTAAATCTCTGTGGTTGTACCACACAATTTGGTTTTAAAAAAGATGAAAAAAGAAGAAGAAAAGCTTGTGAATTCTGCATTGTCTTTTGTCAGATGTCTCCATTATCAGTGGGCTAGCTGAGATCAGCAGTGTTTCATTAACTCCAGACTGAAGAAAAGCCAGGTTCTCCAAAGAACATAGTCACCTCATAGGTCTCGACTCTCTCTCTCTCTCTCTCTCACACACACACACACACACACACAATCCTGATCTACATATTATGTCAGATAATCCCAGGAATGTGAGCAGTTTTTCCCCCTCAGGTGGAACCAGCCTGCCAGAGAAATGTTTTATTCTACATCACATCAGCAGATATTAGAATATAAAATCTTTAGTACTCAATGTTCTAAAGATTCTACAAGGTGTCCCAAAAGTCTCCATACATAGGGGAAATTAACACTTTTTAGCAAAATGTCTTCCAGAATTTTTTATACTTGGTTTATATCAGTTATTTTTATTTTATATATATATATATATATATTTTTTTTTTTTACAGATAGCCTTTAAGAACGCCTTTGACGAAGAACATATTGAAATCATTCTCGTGGCTGGATCGAGAAGCTGTTGCTCGATTGCGATGGACTTTAACAGGAAACATGGCGAGCACATCACACGCAGCACTGTTGCCAAATTTATTAACAAATTCAAAAACACTCTAAGTATTGCAGATTAAACGAGAAGTGAACGTCCATGAACATCTGCTGGAGACTTTGTGGACACCTGTATATTAGAGCCTAGTTATCTTTAGTCACGGTCTTAATAGTAACACAATGCACAACACCTACCTTAAATTCAGATGTTTTTACTAAAACATTATTTCATAATTAACATTAAATGTATAATTTCAATCTGTATATTTCATTACTAATATGGCTCGCTCAAAGCTTTTACCTCAACCCCTTCGCTTTTTTCAGTGTCCCCGCTTGTTTAGTTCTTGTTCTCGTGATGCTCTTCTCTGTATTGGATTATTCTCCTAATGTAGGGGTTCTCACACATTTTGTAGCCAGAGACCAACTACAAAAATACAACTACACAAAAAAAAAAAAAAATCCAGACTTTCTCATATACATATTTATTGAAACATTATTTAAAATTGTACAATAATTTGTCTATTTTTGAATTCATTATCAGAGTTTTATGATGAGAAATCTTTTCAACATGTCAAAACACAAGTAAGTACAAGGTGATATTATTTATAGCCTGCTTGTTTTTGAGATCAAGTGACTAATCAAACAGGCTAATAATGATAAGAACTCAATAATATCTAGGAGCTTTGATAATAGTGGGCTATGACTTCTACTGCTGTAACTAAATAAATAAATAAAAAATCAACCACTGATCACCTGGTTTTGCTTCATGGACCCCACAGTCAGTCATTCAACTAACTAATAGACAGGGTGTCCCAAACGTCTCCATACGTAGGGGACTATGTTTGCCAGCACCACGTCGATTGTGCCTTCATCAGTGGATATTCATGGATGTCCACATCCAGTCTTTTTGAATTCGTTAAGAAGTTTGGTAACAGTCATGTGTTTTGAGCAGGATGATCAGTGTAAATTGTTATTTTGTTTAAAGACCCCCCCCCATTTAGTACTGCCCTTCAGACACTAAATAAGATAGTTATATGTCTCCCAGAAGACAACATACTAACAATTTACACGATCATTCTGTTCAAAAGTTTACACACCCCTGGCTCTTAATGCATTATGTTGCCTTCTTGAACAACAGTGAATGTTTGCACCTTATGTAATAGTTGTGTACGAGTCCCTCAGTTGTCCTCACTGTGAAAAAGATGGATCTCAACATCATATAGTCACTGTTGGAAAGAGGTCAAATATGCAGAAGATGCTGGAAAAGCAGAGAATGTGCAGGACCTGGAGAATTTTTCTGAAGAACTGTGAGCAGTTTAACTGCTCAGGACAAACAAGTGACTCATGAACAACTATCACAAAAACAAAAACAGGCGTGGATCAGCCAGGTAAAAAGACACAGTATTAAGAATCAAGGGCATGTCAACTTTTGAACGGGGTAATTTTTTAAAAATAAATTCAGTTATTATTGTGGCTTGCGGACTATATGCAATGTGAAATAGCTTATTCAGGACAGTACCAAATAAAAAACAAGGGATTTTATGATCCATCTTATTTTGTTAACAATATTAAGATTAACATTAAGCAAGGGGTATGCAAACTTTTGGGCACAACTATATTTTATATATATATATATATATATATATATATTCGAGAAAGAATTTGCTAAAAAGTGTTAATTTCCCCTAAATATGGAGACTTTTGAGTCACCCTGTATGAATTTCCCCAGGTCTTCTACACTGCTCATTCATAACATCCAAACCACAACCTCCATAAAGTAAAAGTAAGGTACAACAGCCTAAGGAAAAGTATTATTGCCAGAAATCTGAGTGAACAGCACTCTAGATGGGATCATACATTTCATGAAGAGGCAATGGGTTTGCAAAGTGAGGATCTGTGTTTATATTGGTTTGTATTGTGTTCAAAACTGACACTGACCAATATATCTGATGTGCAAGGTAGCTACAGTACACCAAGCAGCATGACTTCAGTGCATGTTTTATTTCTTGTGAATGGTAACATTTGTAGCAGAACATAGGCCAGATATAATCTCATATGCAATCTGAAAAGCAAGAATCACAAGAGGTCTGGAGAAATACTCTGGTAAGGTTAGAATGAGAGATTTGGTTGTTCCTTCTTTGATTTCATTTATATTGGGTTAGTGCACATCCCCTAACACCTCAAAAAAAAATTTTTTTTACATGGATTCAGCAGACACGCTTGGAATGAGTGTGACGGATTATCGGCTACAACGTGGAATCTTATGATCAATTTTTACCCCAAATAAAATACTCGTAATTCTGTGAAAAGAGTGAAAGTGAATACGTCAGTGATAGAAGATACTGGCACCACACAACCCGGAATGTAGTTCATTCAAACGTTCATTCTGACTCGAACCACCGTGAGCGGAGATGTACAGAGTCTCCGAGACCAAGCAGCTAAACAAAAGTGAGTGCAATCACAGTGTCCTACCGCTTAACTGTACAATTATTTCCCTGTTTTGTAACATTCGGAGTGAGAGATGAGGGCTGCACAGCTAAACCGCTTAATAGCAAAAATAACAGCTTTGGACTCAAAGGAGTCATTTCATGACTCAGCTTTGGAGTCATTTCGACACAAAAGACTGTGATTCCACTTTAATTATAACGCAGCCGACTACTAAATCCTTATATCTATGACAGCACGACACTTTTAATGAGTGCTCTGTGAACATTCCATCATTGTTGTCTGACAAAGCATCAGGGTTTCTCTGGAGACAAGAATAACTTTATTTCAATTAGTTATTAATTTTTTAAAAATACAATTATTTTGTTACAACTGTGCAGCCCTGTGTGTGAGGTCACATCACCACTGTGAGCCTCAACAGGAAGGAAAGGAACGCACATACATAAATACACACGCGCACACACCTCCTTCACACAAACAGGCTACACAATGCACTTTAATCCCTTTTCACACTCCCTGGAAAACCTTTAAAAACGCAACAGCTTAGGAAATTGGATTAGGTAAATGTTGTAAGCAGGTACTTGCATCATGCAAGTCTCCTCTATATAAGGCTTCACAAGCATTGTTGTGTACACATAGCCAGCTCTACCATCGGTGCCCAATAGCAAGTACCATCACATTTTCTGCCATTGGATTAAACCAGATGCTTTGTAGAATCAGCTCATGAGGCCAGGAGTATAACAGTACAGGGTTCATTCAGCTGCTGTTGCTCAGGTAGCGGTCAGTGTGTGAAGGCTTTGTGCAGAGAGGGCCACACTGCGTTCCCCTCGGTTTGCATTTCTTGTCATTTGATTGCGGTCTAGTATTATTCTTTTCAACCAGTGTGTTAATGCCATTTAATAACACAAAAAGGGCTAACTTCTTGTGCATCTTCCCTTCTGTCCTATTGCTTACCCCGTTATGCTGCAAACGTCCACCCCATTGCTCTGTGTTCTCTTTCAGAGGCTTTAGAGTCCTTTGCTCTGTGTATAAGGCATTTGGGAGCAGGCAGAATGGTTGGCATGGCAGTGTGCCTCCCATTTATTGTCTTTCGGTCTCTTTTTCCACCGACTCCCTCTTCCTCTCTATTCTTTTCCTCCTCTCATCTTTGCATTCTCTACACGGTGCTCCGGGGGGTGCCATTCAGTGCCACCGTCTTCATCAAGCAGGGCGTTCCAGCAGCCTGAGCTCCCATCCTCGGTGTGGACAGACCAACCTCAAACACTTCATGAATCGCTTTCCGGAAACAGTGGAAATTGTAGTCTATTAAGCCTATAATTCAAAAGAGAAGCATGTGCTAAAATGACTTACAAAATAATTTCTGCCACTGTGTAGAACTAATACTGTATATCTGAACAGAATAGAGTGGGGATCAGAATCACAGTTGAATAATTCATTCAATTATTCAACTGTGATATTGGTGAGCTTAGCCAACGTTACACTTTCTATACGGTTGTGTAATAATTATTTATGCATAGATTTTTTTATTTAAAAAGACAAAGAAAATGTAGACTTTAAATCATGCAATAGGGGAAAAAAAATGCTCTAAAGGTACAATAACTGCAATAATATAATTCCAAGATTTAAGTCAAATGATTCAATACAGGGGAGATGGGATTCAGATCTAGAGGGCCACTTTATGGCAGAGTCAGCATTTTACTGCATTTAATACTCTGCAACGAATTTTGAGTGCTGGAAGTGTGAATACCACAATGGGCTGTGATCCTCCAGGACCGGAGTCTAACACTCTCATGTAAACCATTTAACAGGAATATTTAATGCCACTGGTGAACCTTAATTAAAGGGTTAAATGAGGGGGAGGAAAAGCTGTTAACCTTTGCGCTCGAAGCTCTCTTCTCTAAGAATACAGACAAGGGCAAGAAACTTGGTGACTTCTTTCAGGTAGAGGACAGTGGTGTTATTGAGTTTAATGATCGCCATTGACTCCTTGTCATAGGCACTGCCACTGCCATCTTCCTTTAATCTGTACAGATAAAACAAAAACCTGTTAGACACCATTACTACCAGATAGAAAATGCAACATACCGTAAATGTGAAACTGACATTTTAGTCACATATGCACATTAATAAAAAAAATATAGAAAGACAGAAATAATAAGACTGAGGAGAATACTGCAACACTGATGCACTACATGTGAGTATGCACACATATTTAAGCTAAAGCAGTGTATACACTATGAATTTATGAATTAACTCTGAAATCTGCAGTTTTACCCATAGATGCACGACACGTCAATGACCACGTCAATCATGTCACAGCACAGCTCATAGGACTGCATGTCTACCGGTGAACTGTCTGTGGCGATGTAGATCTTACTAACCACATCGAACAGGAAAGCCTTTTCAATCCCTGAATTCTGTCAGCAAGAAAGCAGAAGAGGTGTAGAGGAAGACTGTGAGACACAATGTCAAACAGGTCTCAATGCAGCATTTTCTATATGAAAAATAAAAAAAAGATTCAAAGCTTATATTTTATAAGGAGGATAATAAAGTACATACAGAAATAAAAATGTTGAGAAGGTTCTCCAGGGTTGGCAGCTGGGGAATGAGCTTCTGAACCACTTTACTGAACGCCTCAAATATAGAGTGGTCATAGATACTTGTCAAATAGAAGCTGCCCAAAAAAACAAAACAATCAAAAAACACACGGACAAGATAAGAATTAGGTTTGCAGAAATCCAGCACTTTCAAACTGATTTCTGATTACAGTTCCAATTACCCTTTAAAACGACTGCCGCTTGCAACAATAAAAGAATAGCAAAAGTCACGTAGTTAAACTAAAGCATGCATGTACCTGAGTGCAAGACCATGAAAACTAATACAGATGGAAAGCTATTTTCCAAAAGATGTGAAGTGAAAACAAAAGCTGGATCAAGTGAACACACTTCACATCTAATGCATCTAGGCTACAGAGTCATTTAACTCTCACACACCCAGATTAATTTACACAGAGCAAAGGGTTTGTAATGGCTTACAGTGCTGTGTAAATGTTTCAAATACTATGAGGATTGGATATGAAAAAATGACAAGCAGGCCTATCATCAGTTATTATTATTATTATAATTACTATCATTACTACTACTACTACTACTACTACTACAACAACAACAGCAACATTACTACTACTACTACTACTACAAAACATTAATTTAATTAACACATTAATTTAAATATACTTTAATACAATTTAATAATTATAACATAAGACAATAGGAAATACGAAAAATTATCAAATTATTTACTTTTTTTTTATACAAAAAAGTAAATAAGCTGAAATAATATAAAAGTAAAAACAATGCTAAACGAAAATGAATAACTTTTTCAATGAACAGCATTTGACAAATAAATGCATTAAATACTAAAGTACAGAACCAGGTTTGGAAATTGAGGTGCCCTTCTGAATATCGGAGGATTACAGTATCTCAGCAGCCCTACTGAAATCCCATTTTGAGCAGTTAATGTTTAACGCTCAGCGCTCACACACACACACACACACACACACATCCCATTTGATTCGGTTTTCTTTATTTGTAGTAAATTTCAGTTTGTATTTCAATCCAACTTTAGCCTGTTCATCTTGAGCCATCTTTGGACAAGGGCCTAAGGGGAATGTGGCACTGTTGATCAGAGCATGCAGAACATGTGGTATGTATTGTACTCCTCCCCTCTGGCCAAAACAAGCCATGAGCACACACTCCCAAGTCCTCGTCAATTCTGTTGCTGAGCTGTACTCACAGTGATGCCAAAGCACAAGAACTTCTGCGTTATCTTTGTGTAAGCTTAGCAAATGATAAATATTTGCTAAACCTACTAATCCATTACCCTGTTTAACATACCAAATAGTTTTTCTTTTCTTAAATTATATTACAAGTAGAACTGCAAAGCATTATTGGTATTTTACTATTGGTTTACGTAAAGTTTATACTGTGTTTCTCAGGAAAGACTTTCTTTTTTATTTTTACCACTGTGCAAACCTATGACCCAATGAAAGTAGCAAATTCTATTGCAATACACTATTTATGCAATAGCGGCACTGTTTAGCATGTATTAAATTTTTTATAAACTTAATATTGCAAAAGCCAGCATCACATAGGGCAGCTGGAAACTGGGGAGAAGGTGATGAAAAAGCAACAGTAATGCTTTTTGTGAAGACACTTGATTTGCTTAGTATTTCACAATTCACAGAAAGACAAATGCACTGCATTCAAGACAAAAAGAAAAAAAAGCTTACCTAAGATGCAGTTTCTCCAAGCTGGCATCAGCCAGGTCATCATTAGCCCTCTGGTGAATATCCCTCTGCGTCTCAATTTTGTGGTCGTCAGACAGGCCGTCAACTTTATGGATGAACACTTCAAAGTTGATTTCAGGGTTGACGCGATAGGCCCGAGATACCGTTAAGTGGAGTCTGCCAAGAGCCTCCACGTAGTCATCCTATAAGAGAGAAAACAGATATAAAACAAGACCATGTCCCCATGGTTTATTTGATTCCCAAGAACACAAAATGTGGTCAAAGCAGGGTGACAATAAAGCATATGATGTATGTGGCACATTTCTCAGTATGGCATTCTATAGGACTGGGAAACCTAAGCAAAAAATTTCATATAGTATTTAAAATAATGTTTGATGATAGAAAGTGTGTGTACATCATTTCACATTTTTATGAAAATGAAACCTCTTTTGGGGATTTCCTCAATCGTGGCCATTTCCCGATTTGATGGATGACGCTGGTCCTCGAATGACCTTTGTCACAATCTTATACGCAAGGAATAATGCATGAAGGACCGTGCTGTTATACAAAAATAATACACGTTGGGGTGGTGTGACACATTATCACCCTCAAGTGGATTTACATTCCACTCACACCACAGAAATTTGCCAACTGTTACAATTTTTTAATTTATTAACAAATGACTCATTGTGTTTTGTTGTTTTTTTTAAAACTGTTTATAGTTGCATTTAATGTTATGGAACTTCTTGAGACAAGTTAGTTCTTGCTATCACTTACAATATACACATCTAACAGAAAACTTCACAATATCAATGATTATATGTTTTTCTTTGTTCAACACCACCACACTTCTTTAAACCCATTCATTATTAGCCTTATGTGGAACATCAATCATATATGATTAGATATGTCCCTGTGAATAAGCTTAGACTGTAAAAACGCTAGTATTACGTTTATATTACTGCGCTAATTCTGTCATCTATGTTACAGTTGGAAGTACAGTCAGAGCTGTGCTGTTATTCAAAAACTAATGCACACCTCCTGATCCAAGAATGCAACTGTGCTGTGGCATAGATAAAAAGAGATAACTGGTGAAGCTTCATTATTTGCACTGTAGTCAAGGTGTCATAACTATTCATTGGCTATGGCTGTTTATTTGCTAGGATGCTCCGACTAGATATTAATTGGACAAGTATTACAAAAAAGGTGTAAAATGAGTCTCATAGCTCTCCCTTCCACATATAGAGTAAATAGAAATAGTTATTATTATTATTATTATTCATTTTTAGATTAAAAGTAATTAATTGCTATTAATTAATAGCTAATTAATTGCTAATATGAAACAATTGTGCTAAGATAAACAAGCAAGTTAAGAGTTAAAAATAAAAAGTATCCATCACCAAGACAGAATGTGACTGAGACACTCCTGCTTCACTCCTTTCTGCCAAAGCCACCAGCGTATGTGGAAAAGGAAACGCAACCAATTAGAAAACAGCTATGCTGTAGGGCAAAAACATGAGGTGCTTATCAATTAATTTTGAGGCACTAGTATTTTTGTTCTTAATCAGGAGATACACTGTACCAAACTGCAGAAGTAGGTGTGATTTGCAAGCATTACGTCTGTGTTGGTGCGATTAATGATTGCTGTGAGATGTTGCTAGATTTCAGGATTTACTTTTTTTTTTTTGTTTGTTTTTTTTTTTTAAAAGTCCTTAGATCATTAAATAAAGGTCATTAATCAATTATCAAAGTTTAGGTTTAGGCCTGCTTACAGACTACGTAACATGAAGACCACAAACACGGATGCAGAAAAAGGAAGCAGCAGAGAAGCATCTTTCACAACATACAGTACAACACCGGATTTGGTTAAGTTAAAGTGGAACATCTCATCCGTAAATACCACTGTAGGGAAGGACGTCATAAGCTGACCTATTCATGAAAACCGATTTGTGAGCATTCCATATGACAGGAAAGAAGTCACCGAGGGTTATATTTGGAAAAAGAGACATTTCTATAGTGGAACAAGAAGCTAGAAGATAAATGCTGACATCGGACAACGAATCATGAATTGCCAAGCCACAAGTACTTCTCAAACAGCTCTGAAGCTGCTACTCAAGATCAAATCACTCAAAGGCTGCTTCACTTTTCTTCTACTCATTTGTCTTCTAACTTAAGAAGTAATTTAAGGCAAAAGTCAGTATCTGCTAGGGCTGCACGATCGTTTTTAAACGAAAATCACGATTTGAAAGCGTGCAATTTCCAAATCGCAAGCGCTGCGGTTATTTCAATTAAGGACCATCAAATATGTTAACAAGCCTTGTTGACGGTTTTCTTCCGGAGCATTTTACGTTTGACACAGAGTTTAACCAATAGGGGGCATTAACACTGCACATGCTGAGTGAATGAGTCAAGAACGTCATTTGGAAAAGATGAGCAGGAGCTAGGCTTGCTGCGATAGTCTGTGTTCCCAGAGTTACACGGTGTTCGACTGCACACTGATCACCCACTGTCGTTTTGCTTTTTTATAGTAATAAAAATCATTTAGTTCAGTTAGAGAACGGACGCTACAATTAAAACCTGAACACGTCTGCTCAGTTCAGCATGAGCCGAAAGAGTCGCAGCACAGATCAGATTTCATTTATCACGTGACAAGTGTGAGGCGAGCTGACTGACAACACGACAGCCGAAGATTTGGTTTCAAAAGTTTTAGATTTAATCTAAGTGAGTTTGTCATTGTACTGCTTTGTTGTGTTAAGAATAGTCCATTAAGAATAGTAATAAACCCACCATTCAAGCAATTGCCGCCTCCGAATTGCCATTAATTTGAACGCGAAAGGGAAATGCGCACGGCAGCATGAGCATTCATAAGCGATTTAAAAGCGAGGGGGGAAAAGTAGGAAACACTCCAATGGGATTCATACTTTCCCACTGGCCATACAGGAGAAAACATCGCTTCTGGATTGAAAGATGCGTTAGCTGACTGGGATCTGAACGAAGAAGGCCAGGTGTGCATCACCACAGACAATGCAGCCAAAATAATACAGGCAGTGAAAATAAATAGATGGAGCAGGCTTCAGTGTTTTGGTCACAGACTCCTCTTACTATATATATAAATTTTATAATCTATATTCATATAGAATACATAATCATATACACGTGTCATTTTGAACAATTAGAATTCAAACTGTTAACATAGCTAATGTTGAATATTTAATTTATATATAACAACAACAGTGATAATTCTACAGCACTGGTTGAGCTTTGTTAACAGAATTTTCTGCATATACTATTATTTGTTTCAAATTTCAGTATTCAGCTTGTTTTAAAGAACTTTGTATTACGAACAAATATAAATTATTAATGAACAGTGGTGTATGTGTATAAATTAACATTAACTTAAATAAATGCTGGGGTTATTTGCTTGATTTGTCATGACAGATGGTAGCATCATGACAGCTTTATTTGAGGGAGGAGAAAAAAATTAAATAAAATTTGCCACAATGTTGAAGTGGTTTTAAATAATCACTAACACTAGAAACGGCATTGTTTTGTTTGTTTATTGTAGTGTTGGAAGATAAATTTGTGATTATTCTTTCCCAAATTTCTCTGTCTGGGGATTAATAAAAAGTATTATCTAATTATCTTATCTTTCTTTGATGCTGTTTTCCTTTTTTTTTCTTTTTTTAAATAGTCAATCGCATTTTAAATCGCACATAATTTTGATCATAAAAATCACAATTAGATTTTTTCTCTAAATCGTGCAGCCTTAGTATCTGTTAATTGTATCAAAACTGGATGTGTTGTTTTTGGCGTGCCATGTAATGGCAATGGATTAATCAATAGCCTTAAAATTAACCATCAAACCACCATCTATTTAATTATATTTTTGTTTCCCTCTATAAACAGTTACTACATTAGTCGGTCAGCAAAAATATATATGGGTTGTAGCATCGGTGAACATGTACATGCTACTAGGGTGAAATATTAACTGACAAAAGCAAAACAACAATCATGAGGAAAATGTTGTACAGTTTAAGGATAATGTATTGTTCAATGAAGCACTACTCTTAACCTAAGGAATCTAAAATATTTTTTATACCACATGACGCTTACACATAATATCATCTTAAGGTCACCTAAAAAACACAATACAATTATCTGTCATGAGATGAATGAAATGATCTTATTTCAGAACCACATGCGTTCTAATGCCTATTAGCTAATCAGACGATGTTCTCGAGCTTGAAATGAGTCATCAAATATAAGCTGCAAAACGTCATGCTCAAAGTAAGAAAATGGTACAGAGGCCGTGTCACATGTTTCAGCTTTATATATCAAGGCTTGAATTTCCAGGCTTTATATAGAGTGTGAATTACTGACCAAAGTCCCAGTTAAGAATCAACAGCTTGAGATCAGGTTTAATGTCAGTGTTGTTATTCTGTTTATTTTGTTATCAAGGCATTCATTTTGATATACTGATTTGAATAACTGTAAGGATTTATAGTGTGCAGTTTTTTTTTGTTTTGTTTTGTTTTTTAAGGGTTTTGTATTTTAAGAGCTGTCTCAATAACAAAATCTTTTGAAATGCACTGGAACATTCTCTCCCTAAAAAAAAAAAAAAAAAACACAAAAAAAAAACAAACAAAAAAAGCACAACTAAAGTCAGGGAGCATCGATGCTCACTTTGTTCCTTTACTGGAAATGACATCATATTTTTTGATATATATGAACTCTCATCCAACTTCGTCTACTTTGTAAGTAGTTTGTTATCGTTGTTGTAGCTCTCAAATGATTACTTACACTTGCAATTTTATTTGATGTTCTACATATGGTTTTTCTGAGTCTAACAACTTTTTAGTGTTTAATGATTTTTTTTTTTAAATCCACTAGCTAGCCTATTGGTACTTTTCCACTGCACAGTACGGCTCGACTCTGTAGTACTCACGATGGACGTATCGCCGGCAAATGTCTATTTAGAAGGTGTACAAATTGAACAAGTGCAAGACTTAAAATATTTGGGGTCCTTGGTCCAAGAGAAGATTTTGCCTTGGTCGCAGAAGTCCTAAGCTGAATCAGCCAAGCTACAGCAGCAGTTGCGTCGCTTAAATGGTGCCTGTGGCAAAAGGCTAACATCACCATTGTGACCAAAATGCACCTCTTCCGGACCTTGATTATTCCAATATTGCTATACACTGCAGAGACTTGGACCGTTCTCAAGTCCAAAATTAACAAGCTCGAGGTCTTCCAAATACGATGTCTCAGACAGTTCCTAGGTGTCTTCCAGCATGATCCACTTCGGAATGAATTTATTTGGCATGAAGGCGATGACCAGCTAACAATTGAAGAGGCGATCCAGAAAAGACGTCTGCAGTGATTCGGGCATGTTTGCCGAATGGACAATGACCGACTACCGCTCCAAATCCTCTGGCAGCAACATCCACAAACTTGGAAAGTGCACTGTTCCACACCCAAGAAGACCTGGGCGAAACAAGTTGAAGGTGGCTTTAGAAACCAGCGCCTCCGACTTCCTAGCCTCCTAACCACCGACTGATCAGCATGGAGACGAGTCATGAATGAAGTCTGTAACCCTGCAGCACCTACAGCAGCATACGTGCTCCGGAGGCGACCCTGGCATGATGCCAGCTAAGGAAGATAATGAACAAGTGTGCCTCCTATTTGGCTGGAATGAAAGCCTGCAATCACACTGGTCCTTTGCAGAGTAGTGTGAAGACACCTGATCTACTTTTCTTTTTTTTTCTACTAAAGTGGCTTTACATATCTGAGCATTTATCCAAAATTTATTTTCAGGCCTCTTCCGCACAAACATCTTCCTCATACTTGTGAATTTAAAGATCTTTACACTAGAAAACACCTAGAATGTTTTGAATATTCAAGGAATTTTTCATATTTCATAACAGTAGTTTACCAAGGCCGTCTACAGGTGATCCACCCGAAAATTGATTTGAGTTGGAGAAGCCAATGTTTCTCTAGGCAGACAGCAGTGCCGTTTTGTCTACAAACAACGCTGCTCGGAACAGCACTCTGAGCACCAAGGTGTCAAATAGAAGCAAAGTTCACTCAAATTCAACTTTGACCTGGTTTTCGCCATCTTTTTCACAACCAATAATATGAGTCCTCATGTGACATAGCAAGAACGCATGTTTTCTCCGGTCTTCTCCAAAGCAAATCTAAGCTGGACTTTAGAAACATTCAGAATAAGCCAAGCTTATGAATAATCTTTACCTAGTGGTGAAAATGCTCGTCATTTATACAGTGCACCTACCTGATCACATGAAAGCACAGTGTGCCATTTTTGTCCAATATCTGGACTGATGAGACGGTGTCCACTGGAGTTTGTTTGAAGGGGACGTTAGAGGATATACATGCTCATGATTTTGCTGGATGTAAGGTTCACAAAATTCTTAGCTTATAATCAAGTAATAGTCTTCATGGCCAGTGGTTTCATGTTTGATTTCCTGCTTTATATATGTATTCTTTTTCAATCATCCAACACAAGAATTGCTCTGGCCAACCACCAACTGACCGACCAGCCTTAGACCAGTGTGGTAAGTGTTAATGTGAACCCGATCTCTTAGTCAAGATGATCTTAAAACTTGGATACTTTTGGAAAGCCCAGGTCTGGTAAATTAAAAACATTAAAATTGCATCTCTTGTGCTACAGAATAGGCTTAAATAACAAGACAGTGGAACAAAAGTGAGGAATTGACAGATAGTATCAAGGGACAGAGTTTTAAACGTGTTTCTTTAAATATTCCTCACTATACCTGTGCATCAATGACAAATATCAAGGCGCCGGTTCCTCTGAAGATCATTTCATAATCAAAGGTCGGGTCAAAAAAGTCTACTTGACCAGGAAAGTCCCAGATCTGAAAGTTGACAAAGGAGCTGCTGGAGAGGTCATCCTTGTAGATTTTATTTGTGCTCTCCAGAAACAGGGTCTCATTAGGGGACATCTTATGAAACACGACCTGAGGAGGGAAACATTATTCACGTTATTTATATTACAGCACAGTTCAATGAATTCATGTTGCTGGGGGAAAAAAGGTTTTAAGTAGAACTATTGAGTAGTACTTTACTAGCAGATCATCAGTAGGTTGAGAAATCAGGCATAAGTCAGTCAAATGCACCGGGATTCAAGCCCTAAATGATTCGAGCGGCTCAGTCACGCACATTACAACGTCTGTCTTGAAGCAGGGACCGCTGATGTGAGGTTTGGTGGAAGGATGAGTGTTGGATTTTCTCAGGAGGCCAAATATTTATAACCTTGACTCCGACCGGCTTTAGGTTCAGCACCATTCATCTGAGGAGTGACCTTAGACATGCTTTTTCTATAATACGAACACGATACTAAGCATCGGTATAGAAAAATAACTAACAACTTACTCTACATAAAACAACTGCCCCCCCCCCCAAACCCTCACCCCACTTCCAGACTATTCCTTTATGAAAATGTTTTTTGGTGGTTGTAGTAGTAGTAGTAGTAGATAAGATAACATTACCTAAGCGTACTTCTTACTACTTTCAAATAAATAAACAAATAAATAAAAATAATAGGATTAGTGACATATCCTGGACGTCAAATGTAGAGACAACTAGCTAATACAAAAACAATATAAATACTCTTCATTAGCGCTTCATCATGGTAAGTTAAAGTATATTTTTTAGTTAGCTTGTCAATTTTAACCTTGAAATAAATCCTGAAAATCCATTTCAGAGAACCTTTAGTTGTTTAGCTAAATAGCACCTTTGCTAACTCAGCACGTCTATGGTGTCTATCGCTTAATCCCAATTGGCTGCTTGCTCCCTACATAAGCACACTACGTCGCGCATTAAGCAAAAGCTTTTACAACCAGTGTAGTGGACTATCTGTCCAATAGAGAGGCATTTGGATCTGAACTTTCGTCTGAACGCCTACAGCTGTTTGGCGGTAGGAGTTAGCCCTGAGGAATAAATCTGTCCAGTCTCGTTTTCACTCATACCTTCTGAATGGAGGACTTCCCGCTCCTTCGCAAGCCCATTAGTAGTATTCTCGGCTTGCTGTCGGAGGGTGCTGGACTGTCCTCCATGTCTGTCTCCTCTTCTCCATAACCGAAATCTTTGGGGAACGAATCAGCCACCCCATAGCTATCTGCCAGTGTTTCTCCGTACTGAATCGACATCTTGACCCAAACGACGCTTTCTCCCCGAAAATCCCCCACCCCTTTTACTCTACACTCATCTGCTTTAACACACAGCTGTCGCTCATCCAGCACACACACGGTGTAGCATAAACAAGCACAAAATGCCTCCCTATCTATTAATAGAGAACAAAGTCGTTCAGAGACATTCGTCTTCCCCAATGTTTCTCTGTAGCGAAAGCTTTACTTTAGTCCCGCCCCCTGTTTGCATATTGGACAAGCTTCTGGATAGTTGCGTTACCATTGGCTGAACCCGCTGTCAGTCTCCAAAGGAGGCCGAGGATGCGGGGAGATCCGTTAGAGTCATGTGCTTGACAGTCACCTGACTGCTCTGGCGTGCACGCGGAAATGCAGTGTTCAAGAAGCCAAACTGTCTGATTTTCAGTTTCCTGATGGGAAAAGCTTAGACGTATTACCACATTTATTCCATGTTCAATCCCCTCCGCTTTCCCCCTGCTCCAACACACCCACTTCAGCTCCTAAAAGGTTGTTAATTAGCTTATTAGCTTAATCAGGTATGTTGAGAGCAGATACTCCAGGCCCAGGGTTGGGAATCTCTGCTCTAGATTTGTGCAAGCTCATTAAAAATAAATAACAGGGAAATAAAATGGTTCTGAGCAGACTTTGAAAGAATTGAGAGCACTGGCACTCAAATATACAGAGGCATTGGTTCTTTCAGTCTATCTTTACACACACTCACATATACACTCAGGTTTAGGGGCAATTTATTTTTAGAAGGTCGGAAGCAACCAGAGAACCTGGAGGAAACCCAGGTGGGCAAGCAGGGGGAACATGAAAACTTGTATATTTTATCTCGTAATTATTTTCAGTGGTTCTTCAGAACTGTCATTGCTAACCACAAGATGGCGCTGTTTGGTAGTCTATGACAGTTCTGATAGATTACTGAAGATAAATAATAAATGCAGTGGTGTTAATTTAGGCACCGTCTATACTTCTTGACTAAGGCTTATTTCAGCCTCCATCTCGATTTTAACACTAAACTGGATTCGGACTCATGTGTATACAGTGGACTAGCATGACATTTTGTGTGTTCATGGGATAAAATGTGCTGCTGTCACATAGTAATGAGTGAACCCATGTAATGTTTAGATTTATACTGCAGTGTTGTCAATTTCTCAATTCTGATTTTCAGAAAGTGTTGAAAAAATTTCTGTAACAGCACAGCCTTGATGGTTCTGACTGTACGGAAAAAATCACGTTTTTATTTAAGTGCCTGTTCTAATAACTTATTGTTTCTATAGAAAAAAAGGCTGCCCATAAATGGAGATATATATATATATATATATATAATGTGTGTGTGTGCGCACGTGTTGTTTATTTAGCACTGGATGGTGTCCCAAATGTCAGTGCTTTGTAACAGGCAGAGGTAAACCTGAAACCTTAGGTTTTCCAGTATGGAAAGACTTCAGGACAGAGGACAAGATTAAATTTATATATTTTTTTTTTCATAATGAGTACATTTTGAAGATCTAAATAAAAACACAAGGAGTAAAACTCAAGGGAGGTTGGGGGTTTTTTTTTGGGGGGGGGGATGAAATTAAGTAAGAATACAAGTATTCAATGTCAATTTTACTCAAGTAAAACATGCATACACCAAAATAATACTTAAATATAGCAACCAAGTAAAATTACTTTATTTAAATATTTACATTTTGTACTTGGTGCATATTGTTCTAAAACAACATTTTATTTTTCGATAGCAAACACTGGCTAGCTTGTGACATGTAATGATTGTAATGGTTCAACCACCTGAAGCGAACTGTGGTGTTTTGGCACATTTGGACAAAACTTACAAATTTGCGCTTTCAACAGGGAAGTCAAACACACAATAGTCCCTGGTTAACATGCAGGACAAAAGCTACTTAATGGCTGAGGCTAGTAATTTATCTAACTAGCACATAATGGGTTACTGTAGTAACAGAGGATTGTATGAATTCTGGGATAATTAAAAATAAGTTTAAAAAAAAACATCTTGTTTGATGTATTTATACGTGTCCAACAAAAGGTGTTGGACACATCTGTAAATAAATGGGTAATACAGTTAAAAGATACAGAAACATGCTGCAATTACGAACTGAAAAAAAGGAAAAATAACAGAAAATTGTTGTCTTGTCAGTTGTTGAGTATCTATACCTCTATATGTCCAACTAATGGCACACAATGTGACCCTTGGTTCATATTCTCTCCTTCTCCTCATTGTCTCTAACTTCTTATGGGTCTCCCTGTGTGTGACAACTCATGTCAACTGTGTGTCTTTGCTATAGAAAATGACCATATTTTAGACAATAAAAAAGGTATTTAAAAATATTTAGTCCATACAATTAAAACTGTTTATAGATGTATTTAATAAAATGATTCTGCTGGTTAAACATTGTGCATCTGTTTAGCACACACGTGAAACAGTAAAGTGGTAAAAACGATATCTTTGAACATAGATTACTGAAAGCTGGTCTTTTGGTGGCTGAATTTGAAATTACGCTACTGGGGGGATTTTTTTTTTTTTTAATGTTTTGCATCAATTCAGAATTGCACTGGAACAGCATCGTGCTGAGCAGCAGTTGAATTATGTATATTTTTAAATGCCATTCATTAGGCTATGGTTAAAATCCTCAGTCCTAACAACAGAAATCATTCAGTAAGGATTTATAATAGCAAACATGTAGGCCACAAGCATCTGCAGTCCAATGTTAGTGATTTCCCAGTTTCCAATGGCTAAAGCTCCAGATAGCATCCCAGCTGTGATGCTTATGGTTCCTACCCATGAGGAGCACTGAAGTGCTAAAGCTGCAGCTGCCCCCATAGACACCCCAGCTGCCCCTAGTGCCCCCAGCAATGCCCCTGTCACACCACCAATCCCAAGAGCTATTGACGAGGTTTCAACTATAGAGAGAAGTGCTATTGTTGTAACAGATGCTCCCACTATAACTTTATCCAACACTTTCTGATCCAATAGACCTCCAACCATGGCACCTAAAGCAATCTGGAACATTTTGGATACAAAAAACCCTGATGCTATGGCTTCTAATGAAGATTTGTGGTCCATGCTGGCAGCAATATTCTCCTTACTTAGCAACTGTCCAGCCTTCCGCATTCTTACAGACATCTCCAGTACTTCCTGTCCTGCATGCACTGTGAGCACAGCAATGGCGAATGTGGCAAACATTCCTACACAAGCTGTGAACATCCAGAATTTCAAATGCATCAACCTCATTAACATGAAGGCCATGCAGAGGACTAGGGCTAATAGGACAACAAAAACAAATCTGTAGTCACCGAATCCAAAGATTCCAAAGCCAGCAGTTACAGCGGCAGTCACTGTCATTGGCACGCTGGAGAGAGTCAGTAACTCCAAATATTTTATTACAACATTGGTCAGACGCTCCTGAATGCTCCTTTTCTCCAATGTCATCTCTCTTGCTTTCCTTCGCTGTTTCTCCATTTCCTGTCTGTTCTGTCGCTGGGCCTCCCAAGCAACTCTGAAATCCAGCGCATTCTCTCCATTAACACTTTTTTCTGTCTCAAAAGCTATCATCACTTGTTCAATCTCTACAGTGACTTTCTCTCTCTGCTCAGCCTCCAAAATGTCCAATCTCTCGGAGTATTGCTGCTCAGTCTGAGTGGCAAATATGCTACAGCATTGCCGTTCTCTGAATGCCAGCTGTACAACAGTATGAATGAATGCTTTCAGCAAAGTGAATATCCCTAGAGCCCAGAGTAGTGCAACAACCCCAGAACTCATGATGTGTTTCTCTATAATAAACCCAAGTGCTGCTCCACAGGATGTTGTGGCAAGGGCTGCAGCTACCCCGGTTGTAATCCACACAAATCCACTCGTCAACTTGTTTTTCTTTTGCGTTATGAGCAGCAAAGTAACTAAAGCAGCTACAGTCACTCCTGCTGCAGCTGAGGCCATTGTTGTGGATATTGCAGTTGCCCCCAGTAAAGTCCCCAAACCCAGTGGCCCCACAGTCCTCACTCCATCCATGACTGGTTTCAATAGTGACCCTGAGATAATCTCAGTCATGGTCTGGTGTACTGGAGTCACAGTGGCTCCTAATGCACATCCTCCAACCGCTCCCAGCACAAAGTAAATAGCTCCTTCCCTTACTGCACTCTTGTGATCTGATAACAAAAGAAACCACAGTGTCAAATAGGATAGTATATTATATTTAATACAGTATATACTGTGATGCATGATATGTGTTATAACTCCAACACTAATTTCCCCTAAGCAAAACCTTTCTGTGGGTTTTTTGTTTGTTTGTTTTTTGGGGGGATTTACCTGTTAACCTCCACAGCAACACTGACTAACCAGCTAAACCAGCACTGGACCAGCATAAAACCTGTCATGCTTTATGGTTTTATTATTATTATTTTTTAAATAGGCATTAATGTTTTGTTTTTGCCTAACTCCCTTCCTTCAACTGCTAACTTCCAGGCTACCTTCTTTCCTACCTACATAAAGTTGTTGTTGTTTTAATTTTTTTTATTTTTATTTTTATAAATGTAACAAGTCACACAAACATACATTAGTCATGGGAAATGTCTTTGACTTTGCACAGAGAAACTGTCACTTGCTAGTTTTTAGTTTCTAATATAAACAAACCCGCCTGAGGTAAAGGGTTTCAAAGGAATTTGACTATCCTGTTCAACCTGTTGTCATGGACCTGATGTACTTGTTCACACACATACAGACAGTAGTTACAAAATGACTGTGAAATAGGAAACTGGCATAAGGTTACCATTATTATTTAAACTATGCAGGATGTGAATTAAACCAGGTTAAATGTGTGTTATGAAAAACATTTAGAAAAAGTGCCTCTTATATCTTCAGGATTAATTCATTCTGTTTAGCAGTGTTCATTGTAATTGTTTATTAGAAGACCTTAATCATCAATTAATAGATTTAATGATTTCCACCCAGGGATACTACACTGAGGTGAGGTCTACTAAAACAGATTATTTATTTAAATAAATAAATAAATAAATAAATAAAATAAAAACAAAACCAAAGATGTGACCTAAATTTAAATTGAGAATAGCAAAGAATTAAACACTGAAGGGTGAAAGGTGTAATAAAAAGGTACAATAATCCACAGCTAAAATAGAGTTGTATCACCACAGCTGTTCCCATTGGAAATGGAATTGGTATTTGCTGGTGCATTTAAAAATCCCACAGACCCACCCACAGTTTCACACACATCTGAGATTACCAGATTAAAAATTAATCTGTTTTTTAATTATTTATTATTATTTTTTTTTTACCTCTGATATATAAAAAAGCGATTTTTAAAATCTTACTCTTCCAAGATGGTGCCATAGTGCTTCAGGAAGTCACACTATGATCCAATGATTCCATCCACCCGTAGAGGACTGCTCAAGCTGAGGCAGCAGCCTTCTTTCTGACGCATGAGTGAAGGTGTACTCCTCAACACATGAGCCAACGTGCCTTTACCTGTTTTTCTACCCTAGTATTTGCATTTGACACATTATTGGGAGCTCTGTACCCTGCCGTGGTCACTTTATATATCTATAGCATGCTCACCTAGTGCAATAAGTGCTTTACATTTATTATTAATTCTAGCCTTAGTCATTGTTTGTTGTGAGCTCTTGAGTGCCTTATTCAAATAACCTTCAAGAGCGAAAGGTACCAAATGTACTAAATTAGCCTGTAATGTTACCCATTATATATATATATATATATATATATATATATATATATATATATATATATATATATATATATACATACATACTTTAAGCGATTATTTTTTGAATGACTAAAACATAATAAAGTGTTCATATTACAAAACATACAGCTCACAGAAGGGGATAGGAGTTCCTTCAATAATGAGATCAAGCGACTTAAGAACACTGCTAAGCAGGCTTTACTTTTCAGTGTGGCACATTTTCTACGTACCACTAATGAAAAGCAATGCCGTGTTCCATCGGTATGACACGGAAACCCGGAACCCTTTGTGCGGCGCGATTTTCTTTACCGAGTGTTTTTCATGTAACACAGGAGCGTTCAGAGAGATGGCAGCCACCGTGGAAAAGCCACATGTGAAGATTGAACTAGGTAATAATATAAATAATACTTTATTACGTTTATATTGTAGTGATTTTGTATGCGAATGATTTAAGTACAGGAATTAACTAATTTTGCTTAAATACGGTGTTAATTATAGTAGTTAATAAGCGTCCTTATCGTTTTACTAGCTGCTAAGTTTAGTAACAGACCTGTACCAATAGTTTTGAGTATTAAAACAGTGTCTAGCTGGCTGTACTATTCTAGTTCACATTAAAGTTTTAATGAATTAGGAACTTTTTAAAAGCTGGTTTTGTAACTGAGAACCAATAGACACTCGCTAGCAAGGTAGCGAGTATTGTTTAAAGATTATCTGTATAGAAACATTAAAACGTCGTACTGTAAATAAATTCTGTCTTCTTCGTCTTGTGGGGCGAGCAATCTATTTTTATATAATTTTCTACATTTTCTATAGCTATTGTTTTATCAACCTGAAAGGCCTAATGCAAACGCCTATTTTTATCCTAGCGTGCATCCGGAAATGTAACTTTTTGTTCTGTCCTGTTAAGACTCCGAGGAATATGACATGAGTGAGAACAGCGAGAATGAGGAAAGAAGTGAAGAAGAGGAATCTGCTGATGGAGGCGATGAAGAAGGATCAGGTGAGGAAGAGGAGTCAGCTGATGGCAGGAGTGAGGGAGAACAGGAAGAGAATGAGAAAGAACAGAATGGAGAGGTTGCGACGAATCCCAATGCCGGATGGGCAGACGCCATGGCCAAAATCCTGGGGAAGAAAACACCGGAGGACAAACCTTGCATCCTGCTAAAAAACAAACAGCACGACAAGCTCAACGCCAAGGAGAAGAAAGAAAGACAGGAGAAGAAGAAACAGGTACAGCTGTGTGTGTGTGTGTGTGTGTGTGTGTGTGTGTGTGTATGCATGATTTCTTTCATGCTGCTTAGTTCTGCTTCAGAGTCATTTATGCCCATTGTTTCAGCTCATTTTGAAACAATAACTGCTCATTATGATTGTCATCTTGGATGACAAATAAATGAAAAAGTGTGTATTATGTCTGACTGACAGGCAGATAAAAAGAGAGCGTGGGAGATGATGTGTCGGGTAAAGCCAGATGTAGTGCGGGATAAAGAGAGAGAGAGGAGTCTGCAGAGAACTGCTACCAGGTAAGTCATGGTCCGATTTCTTGAAATTTGCTGTGCTCATTGTGCCCATAGTGCTGTATTCTAATGTCTTGTCTACCTGATGAGTTATTGAGGTTGCTAGTAGATGCCAGATATGATATGGTTAATGCAGCAGTTGTTAATAAGGCTACTGCTTGTTGTGTTGGAAATATCTCATCATTTATTGTCCAACTGGCTTAGCAAAGTATTGACGGATGTATGCATGGGTCATTTGTCTTGGCACTTTAAGACCCAGCTGATATCAGAGGATGAATTTCATTAGTTCTTCTTTCATAAATTCTTGTCACGTATTATTTATTTTGTTATTTTGTTACTCACTCAGAGGTGTAGTGCAGTTGTTTAATGCAGTGCGTCAACACCAGAACAATTTGCACGAAAAGATGCAGGAAGTCGGGGGATCCGAGAGGAAGAAGGCGAAGGTCCTTTCCTCAATATCAAAGAAAGACTTCATCGATGTATTGCGAGGAACTGCCGGGTATAACATGGCAGCCGCGAAGACCGCAAAAACAGAGGTAAGTAAGCTTTTAGTTCCTCCTAGGAGCTGTTTATGAATGGGACCACCTTATTTTGATATATTTGCTATAGTTTGATGGAGACAGGAAACTTCAAGCTGGTTAAAACTTCAAATTCAATGTTAAAAATTGTTTATTTAATTGTTGCCCTCTGAAGCCGAAGATTCAGTGATGCCACAGATCATGAAAATGTGTACAGTAAAACCCCCATATCTGCTGTTTTAGTTACCAAGGTCTGAAAAATTTAATAGAATATTCCAGAACTACAGTACACATTTAGAATTTAAATTGCGTGCCATGCTGAGTAATGTGATGAAATCTCATGCAAACCCGCCTGGGACATTGTTCATCCCTTTGTCCAGTGTTGAAAAAGAATAAAGAAGAGTGAGTACAGTTTAATAAATATATTAGAGAGAGAAAACATTCATGTAACTTTTATCATTAGTTATTGTTGATGTCTTCTTATGCCTAATTTATAAATGAAACTTTATCATATGTATGTACAGTATATAGTGTTCGCTACTGTCCGCTGTTTCAGACAGCCGCTGTGGGGCTTGGAACCTATCCCCCACAAATACAGGGGTCCTACTGTATGGTTAATAAGTCAGAATTAATATTTTGTATGTTGTATGAAGAGAGGACTGATGCAGGTTAGATTTAATGTAGGGTTGTCATGGTACTAAAATTTCAGTAGTCGGTACCACTACCAGTAAAATTCCCTGGTACTCTGTACCGATTTTGGTACCAAAGCAAAACACAAAAACATGCTAAAAGAACACACTATTTTATTAATAAAGTTAATATAAAATGTATTTTTAAAAATGCCATTCTGTATACTTCAAGTATTTAATTATTAAAGCTACTACCGTTATCCAGCCAAGAGTAGAAATGTTTTTCTGACTTATATTTAAGACGTAAACACTCCTAGCCATACATCTATTATTTTCTAACACATACATTTCAGTTATATCACTTATCAAAAAGCCTCTGGTGTGTAAAATTAGTACACCCCATGTCCTCCCATTTATTTTACCCCAATAAAAGTTAAAGCATTAAATGGTCCATAAGGACTCCTGACCCTATTAGCGTTACACACACGTATGCTAACCATTAAGTAAGCAAAAATGAGGATGTTTTCTTGGAAATTAAACTATGCTACAACATGCATAATGCAACTGCTACCACCATTTTAAACTGCGTGAATAAATACTGCGGTTAGGCAGCGTTCTTCCTGAAAGCACGGTTAATCCATCCGCACATAAATTTTAGGGGCACAGCTTTTACACACTTAGCGGTAACAGCACCGAAAGCAGAAAACGAGCGTCTGAGACAAATACATGTATTTCGCCTACTATATCGTAGGTAAGTATGCAGTTTTGGACGCAGCCATGGTGACCGGCGGCACTGCTGCTTTGCCTAAAATGTCTTCTTGTTTCATGGTGCACCTATGAAAAGTTCCCGACTGACCACCTGTCAGACAGTGCGTCAGTACCGGTACTTATGAAAATCTGGTACTGTCAACATTTTTCCTTTTAGTACCGAAGTACCGGTGCTTTTGTCAACCCTAAATTAATGTCACACAGAGGTCCAGAAAAAAAACACACTTTTCTGTTCGTTTGGTTCATTGTGCTTGGAGCAGAATGATTTGTCACTGCTGGTGATCGGTCTGGGCCAGTGTATATAACACTTCTCTTAAATAGCATAAGAGAACTATGTGAAATAACCTTTAGCTTTAAAAGTGCACTTGGTTGGCTCAAACTTCTAAGAGTAGTGAAAGAATTGTTAATGATGCTGAGTGTGTAAAGAAGTATTATGAAGGTCATGATTTTGCACTTCCTGGCAACAGAGGGGGGGGAAATGGATGCAGTGTAAGTTAATGTAATTGCTCGTTAAGAATAAATATTCCAATTATGGAGTGCTTTCTTAGCTGAGTGGCCTGTTTTTACACACACAAACACAAAAGGCCACATCCTATATTCATATTGGCTCTTCTGAGACCTTGTCCATTTCTTTGCTCATTTCAACCACATGCTCAGCAGGAGCAGCTAGCATTTTACCTGTGAGGAAAAAATTATGAAGATTAACTTTGTAAATGGGGAAGTTAAGTACGTCCATTTGTTGTCATTGAAAATATTTCACTTGCATGTGTATCCGCATGAGTCCAAATTATATACAAAGTTTAATTTAGCAAATCTGCTGTATCTGAGGTCGTAGCTACCTCTTGCTAAGCTTGGGCCTTTTCTTGACTGGTTCAGTTGAGATCAGATCTAGTGGAGACCACTATCTTATATCCTTAACTATGTTTTCATTTCTGCCACCTCTGCAAGGCATAAGGTTTGGGCTTGCGCCTGAACTTGGACCATTTTCAAAAACATACTGAGGCTCGCTGGATGCTAAATCGTTTATACTGAAGTCATATTCAGGCTAGTGTGAAGGAAGATAATACCCAAGAGTAGATGATAAATTAAAATGGACATTAATATGTTTAAATTTCCTGTCTCACCTTTTAAATTGTAAAATAAAACATAAAGCCAGTTCTTGGAGGAGACAATTAAAACATCCCGTGACATGGGCAGTCAATTCTCTCATGATTGCATTATGGTGACTTAAGTTCTCCACAAGGTGGCAGTCTTTACTGTAAAATAATTGGTTGCACATTTTTGCCTTGTGGTGATGCTGAAATGTGAAGTCATGGTGCCAGGACTTGATACATGAAGACATTTCTTCATGCAGCAAATTTAAGGTTTCATCACCTGTTGTGATGGTTCTCTGAATTGACGAAGCACCTGAAATAAGTGCTGAATAATAATAGTGGTGACAGATTATTACGCCAGTCCAGTCACCTTGACTTTCTACTGACAGACATTTGGAATTCTTTGGACAGTGATTAAATCGAGAGTGCAATGTATTCTGTGCCTTAAGCCATGCTCTTGTGTGTTTCCTGGCAGTCTGAAGAGCAGAAAGAGGAGAAGCCAGCATGGAGTGTCCTGAGGGAGGATTTCATGATGGGCTCATCCATGAAGGATTGGGATAAAGAAAGTGATCCAGAGGAGAAACATAAAGAGTCAGAGTGTGCAGACGACTTCAACAGTGACTCAGACTGAGATAGACAGCATTTCCATGTGTCCATGTGGGAACACTTCCATACACCTATCCCTCACATGCCGTGTGTCTCATGTGTGAGGTGAACAGACCACAATTCGCAGACCCTGCTTTTAAGCAAGGGATCCTGTTACCTAGAGTTCTGTGTATTTGCTCATATAGCTGAGGTCGGATTGGTCAGACGCCAAGATGTGTGATGCTCTTTTGTGTGTATAAACACTTTTGGGGATTGTTCAATCTACCCAGATAATTCCATGATACTGATGTTTAACATTTTCTGCTTAAGCAATGTATATAGTTCTTTATGATTATAGGCCATATTCCAGAAATAAAATGATCTTTTGCATAGATTGTGGATTTTGGCCAGTGACCCAAAGCTGTTTTGACTCTAAATTAAAATGCACCTATTATGGTTTTTTTTTAATATTATGTGAATGTAAGAAGTCTGCAAAGTTTCAAAAATCAAAGTGCACAACAAATGGAGTTACTGACTCCCAAAAGAAGGAACTGATTCTGAACAGCTGAAACAAGTTTCAGTTGAAACAAGTAGAGAGGACTTACTTCCTGTACTAACCTACATAGGTTTGTAACAAGAAACCCTGCCTCTGGTCTTCATTGGCTGCTTGATGACAGCGGTAGACCAATCACAACAGACTGGGACATCTTACCAATCAGAGCAGCGTATGCTCTCTGAAAGGATGAGTTTATAGCATAATTTGTTCACTTTAAAATAAATACAGCCTTGTTCTTTAGTTTTCTTTCCAAAACCAAACCCCAGAAACACATGCCCAATCACTGCCTAGGCGTGCACACCTGACTGATGATGCAAAGGTAGAACTTTCTGATTTTATCAAGTAACCTGATTAACAGGCAAGTAAAGATACCGCCTTGGGCTGATTGGTTGGATGGTGATCGTTCATGATGGTTCATTTTTTCACTCGCTGTTAGAGCCTGGGGCATCACAGAGAACGTTTATAATTGAATCAAATGCTTTACTGACAACTGCTGGAGTCCAAATGTTATGAAAAATGTTCTGACTTAAAGATACTTAGATTTAAGGTTTTTAAATCTCCCTGTTTATGCACACTCACTGTCCATTTTAATAGGAACACCTGTGACCCTGCTTATTTATGCAGTTATCCAATCAGCCAATCATGTTTCAGCAGCACAATGCTTACAATAATGCAGATACAGGTTAAGACCTTCTCTTAATATGTATATCAACATCAAAATGGGGTGAAATGTGATCTCTGTGACTTTATCGGTGGCATGGTTGTTGGTTTGAGTATTTCAGGAACTGCTGATCCCCTGGGATTTTCACACACAACAGTCTCTAGAGTTTACACAGAATGGTAGGTGTGCAAGTGTTCCTAATAAAGTGGATGGTGAGTGTATGTGGCGTAGTGACCAACTTCAGTATCGACATTAACATTTCACCACAGAGCATGGCCTGTTCAACCAGGAGGAGTATACCTAGCTGTACTGGCATCAGTGATCTACTAATGAGGGTATCCCCTCTGGAGTGAGAATGCGGACTCATTACTTAAACTAAGGCATGGTTAAATTCCTTTCTCATTATATGACTATAAAAACCAATTCACTTTCTATATATGTATTTCTATGTAAATCTTTCTATATTGAAATTTATAGTGTTATGTAGGGCTGGGCTATATATTGATATAATATCGTGATAAATGATTACGTGATACACTTCTGAGATATTCTTGGTCTGATGGTGTATTTTTTATGTTTTTAATAATTACAAATGAAATGGTACTGAATGGATGCCTTTGATTAGATGTTTTTTTTTTTTAACTTCATCTTTGTTGATATTAATGAAGAGTAACATCAAAGTCAGTTTAACAAGGTTTGTTTATTTTACTGCTGTTTTACGGACAGTTTGTTAACTAAATCATATATCGTGATTAGAAGTAGGTAGAGTAGCCAAATATTGTACTCAAGTACAAGTATAACTACTTATAAAAGTAATTACTCAAGTAACTGTTAAAGTTATAATGTTAATGAGAAGACTACTCAAGTAGCAAGTTACTAGTTACTTCGGATCTGATTCTAATGAAGGGGAAAATCCTGAATGTCAGACTACATGGAGAACTGTAAGTCACGCCTCTCCTGGAAAGTCTGTCTGTTCTGTAAAAATGAACTGAAGTAAGAGTATAAGTATGGCCAGTTAAACCTACTCTTAAGTACTTTTTTTTTTTTTTTTCAAAAATGTTACTCAAGGAGATGTAAAGAAGTAAACGTAGCACGTTACTACCCACCTCTGATCGTGATACTTATCCTGTATCGTAAAAATGTCCAAGTATTGTGATGATATTTTTGTCATATCACCATGCCCTAGTGTTATGCAAATGAATATAACTTCTAATATAAAATATAATATAAAATGAGTATAGAAACATATAACTATAACATCTAAATAACATCTAACTATAACTACTGTAAAATTAATATAACTTGTATAGAAATATCTCATGCTTATACTCTTATTGAAAACGGGTCATTTAGCTCATAGCAGATGGCTACACCATTCATGAATTGTTTCTTGTAGTTAGTTTTGATGCTTTTATAATTTCATGATTATAGTACTATTATAGTTTTAAGAGTTAATTTGGTGAAATGCACTGTAGTTTAAGCTTGAATATATCCCTTTCTGGTAATGAAATATTACAAATTTGAAATACAGTACTAGTTGTTTTTTATTTTCATATTTCAAAATGACCGTAAGGTGGCGCTCTGGACAAACTGTAGAAGTAGGATTAAAAGTTGGTGTGTAGGACAGGGTGGTCAGATCACTTTATGACTTTATGACCTGGAGGGAAAACCCCATTTCAGTTAGCATAAACATACTTCACACCAGGAAGCTCTTAAAGACCCCAATGTTTAAGTTTATTTTAACATCTTGCAGTATGATAAGCACACTTAAGACTGTAAGACTGTACACACAAATATATATATATATATATATAAATATATATATATATATATATATATATATATATATATATATATATATATAATGTATATATATGTATATATATGTGTATATATATGTATATGTGTGTGTATATATATGTATGTATATATATATATGTATGTGTGTGTATATATATATATATATATATATATATATATATATAATATATGTATGTGTGTGTGTATGGTGCTGTGTGAGCTGAGAGTCCGTATACGTCTGTCTGGATGCCTCACTAGGAGGGTTGCCAGGAAATCTGTCTTACTCAGTGTGTGCCCTTTTAGGGAGCAGTCATGGTGGAATGAAGGTTTTTGCTGACTGCTCTTTTTTCACGTTTTCTCGTCTTCCTCCCAGCTCTGTTCACACATTGAATGGAAATATTTGCTGAGTGTCTTATCGCCCACAGAGGGCAAGGCTTTGCGTTTCAGTCGACCTGTCTCGCCATGTAAAGCGTCCATCCGTCACAGCAACACAGCGCCCTTTCACTCAGGAATGCCAGCCTTCTCCTGGCCTTGTTGACACTTGGCCTCAGAATGTGTCCCCTCTTAACAATCTTCTTTCTCCTGCCTGATATAGTGGGCTGACCACCTGTGTGGGTCAAATCAATTGGGTTTGAGAACTAGCAGGTGGCTGAATGAGTGCACTTTGTGCCTTTCCTGACACAATTTCTAATATGGAAACACTCGCCAATACACTGCGCACACACAATTAAAGACTTCTATCTGTTCCACATCTGTCAGTACTGAGTACTGATTTAGTGACCACATCTGGTTCGAACAGGTGGCTGGCCTGCCAGAACACTTCTGACAGCCTGTCATCGCTGACCGATCGCTGTGTTTTGGGTTGGGAGGGGATACTTTGGCAAAAGATGAGAAAAAAATCAACGGAATTCCCTGAAAGTGTAAATCAGACAGGTGTTGCTGGTGATGTGTGTATGAACGAGGGAAAGAGCAAAGGAATACATTACATTTCTTAAAAGTAGTGTCTCAGCACCACTACCTTTCATACCCAAAATATATCCAATACATTTATTCATTTGGCAGATGCTTAGACTTCCACATTCTTCTTAACACTACTCCTGCATTTCAGGTTCCTCCACTTCTCTTCAGTGGTGGCGTTTTACAATTGGTGTCCCAAAAATTTGTTTTATATATATATATATATATATATATATATATATATATATATATAAATACCTTGTATCATGTAGGAATAATAATTAGAAAAACCTAAAGTTGCTGTCTCTGTACTGATGAATGTAAACAGTGCTGCTGGAAAAACGAGAGCCATACTATTTCAAAATGAAATGCATTGTATGGAAGCAGCCCACTGAGACAGCGGTGCTAAAGCTTTAGTCAATCACCCAACAGTGGCTCCTGTCAATTTTGAGATTACTAATTCAATCCCTGAGATATCACACCAAAGAAGCATGTAAACAAGGTTAATCTAAATCATCTTCTATGATGTCTCCTAATGTGGTACAGTGGCAGTTGTTAAAGCTTTCATATAGCTTAAAGCATAATAATTATAAAATCAACTGTAAAAAATGGGAATGTGATGGTTCAGTGGTAAAGACTGAGCTAGTACTTGGATGGTTGTGAATTCAAAATGCCTATTGCCAGAGAGAGCCACTGCGGGGCAATCAAGTGATCCCCTTAGTTCTTTACAAGTGAGAAATGATACAACGTAAGTCATCTGGGAGAAAAGTATCTGCCAGACAAATACGTAAATGAATGAATAACCTGCTGAAAAAAACCCCCAAACCAATAGAAACCATCACAAAAATTCTAATGGTTTCTACCACAAATACCATAACAAACCATCAGCTAACCATCAAAACCATTACCATTATTGGCCCTTAATGGTATCCACTAGACGTTACATGACACCAGTAGAAGGCAACAAATTACCAGTAGAAACCCACAGGGACTATTATAGTTTCCATTAAAAACAATACAATTCCCATTATAACTATTAACGCCAATACAATTCCCATTATAACCATTAAAATCATTATAAATTCTATGAGGGTTTCTATTGTTTTTTTTGTTTTTTTTCCAGCAGGGTAGTCTTGCATGTGAGAGGGAAAATATACAACGACTGTGACTGGCGCATTGTAGTATAAGGAAATATAAATGAAGTGCGTTTGGTGAACTTCATCCAGCCGGCATTAGGACCTCGTGGATGTGGGTTTTCTCTCTTTTTGCACCATGTCAACACGCGCTGAAATATGGATAATAAGTGTCCGTGTACGCGTAGGTTGGAGTCTAGTCCGCTCAGTCTGAAGGCGATGACCACAAGCTCGGTGTGAAAGAGCACGAAAGCACGTGGTGAGGTGCGTCCCCTTTATAAAGCTGACTTTCCCTCCAGCCAGCCGCCAGGAGATGGTGCGCGCTGGCACGCGGCACTGGCGTTTTCCACAGGAGGGGATGGAGAAGCGCACTAACGCTCTTTCCGTCGCGCCGAAGGGAAAATAACTTATTTGCCTCGTTCGTTCCGTTCGTTTGACGTGTTCGCGTTGTTGTGAAGTTTCCTCTCCGACGTTATAACGCGCGCGCTCGAATCACACGCGACTCGGCAGGCGGTGGAGATGCGCGGCGGCGCACGAGCGGATCGTGCCGAGTTTTAAAGCGCGTGAGGCGCTCTCGCGGTGTTCACTGAAGGCTTTCTGGGCACTTGGATGCGCTGGAGGTGCGCTGACCCGCATATCATCACGCTGTTCGCTCCACGCAGAATTCCACTTCAGATGGCCGTGACTGCGACTCCTCGGCTTGAGGTGTGATCATATAGAAGATCTGCTCTCCGCTTCCAGGATTTTTTGTTGTTATTGTTGTTGTTTAAGCCATTTAACGACTTCTCAGTGCTGTCACGCCAAATGGATATCCAGCCACAAAAAAGATCAGTGACTAATCATCCTAATATAGCCTAAACTTTTAATGTCAAACTTTTATCCGGCGATAGGCTACAAAATGCATTGATCGTCTCCTTTTCTTCACTAGGCTACGTGTGCTTCATTCAGCAAACACAAACCTTACTGTAGCACTAAAACTGCTTTTTGAAAACTGTGGAGGAACACCGCCATCCTCCACCGAAAATGAACCTCTTCGTAGTGAGCATTCTCCTGAGCCTGGATCTAGTGGCCGTGGCGCTCGGCTTGTCCACGTGCAGCACCTTAGACATGGACCAGTTCATGAAGAAGCGCATCGAGGCGATCCGCGGCCAGATCCTAAGCAAGCTGAAGCTCAGCAAGCCGCCGGAGGAGTTCCCGGAGCCTGAAGACGTGTCCCGGGATATCATCGCCATCTACAACAGCACCCGCGACCTGCTGCAGGAGAAGGCCAACGAGCGCGCCGCCACCTGTGAGCGCCAGCGCAGCGAGGAGGAGTACTACGCCAAGGAGGTGCACAAAATCGACAAGCAGCCCTTCTACCCAGCCGAGAGTGAGTGATGCACCATGGCATACCTGCAGCTCAGTGTGTTCATATTCTGCAGTACGAGTCCCTCATTATTATGTGCGTGTGGATTGTTTATCGCGCACTCTGTATAGGTTAATCACGTAATTTTCAGTCTAAATTATTCAGACACAAATGGGCACTACTGAATGATCCAGCAATTCAACCCAAAAATTTCCCACTGCGTGGCTTTATATCCTAGTAATGCCAGCTGTGCTTTTTAGTTTATTAACACATGCAGGTATGAATACAGTTTAGTTTGAGTGATTCCAACTTTATGCATGATGGGTGGAATGACTTCACAATCAATATGCACTACACATAGCATTTTAACCAGAAATAGTCTCAGTTACACCGTGGTCTTTTTGTGGCATCTGATCTGATTTGAATAATGCGGGCAGTAATCTTTGGCAAGAATGAAACTATATTAAGGCTAATCCCAAATGGCTTTTTACTCCCTGCATAAATGTCTTGCATATTCTGAGCACTTCTCAGCTGCAGTTTAACAAAAATGTATAGATGACTTCTTTAAGCTGCTGTAAATGCTGGCAAGCACTCAAAGTTTCTGCGCTCTACAGTACAACAGCATAGCTGAAATGAGCACATGCTCATGCATCCATGTACTGAGAGAGGACACTTATAGCCTATGTGTTACTTTTAATCCCCAGCATGAAGCCAATTTCATGTGCTGGATTAGCTAAATCTTTTTACACGGGCCATTTCCACCACAATGTTTCAGTAAACAGGCCTACAAATTTCATTAGGACCCCCCCCCCCCCCCCCCCCCCCAATTTTCTGGAATAATACGCTACTGTGCACCTACACAGGCCTACTGTGCACGTTGGTGTTTGCAAAGTCATGACTGTGTAAGCAAAATAACAATATTCAATGGACGTATTGTGCCATTAATTCTGAAATGGATTTTCCCCTCACAGATCATATGGGAGCATATACGTAGCACAGAGGGGAAAATATAGTTACGAGATATTTTATATTCCCCAAGGTATAGTTTGCATTAAATATTATTCTTGGCCCGATCCGTTGTACAAATACCCTAATATGAATAGATCTGGCTTAGTGCCAACCTCAGTCTGGAAGGTATTTATGGGATATAAATAATACTGTGTCAACACACAGAGAAGAGAGGCAGGTTATTTTTAAAATTTGTCCGTTATTAAGCTTTACTTCTGCATCTGCTGAGTTAGGAGAGTTCACTGTAAGCTTGCCTAAATGCACAGGGTTATCAGCCTAATTTGGTTGGGCACCAGGAAGTCCGTACAGGCAGCACTGCAGGGCACAACGGTACTGGAAGGCGCACAAAAATGCAGAGCTCGGGAAGGGAGGGAGACCAAAAAAGAGAGGGCTAGCAAGGGTTGAGCTGTGCAGAGGGACAGAGCAGGCAAAACCCATGAAACACTCCTGGAGCGCAGTAGAGGTAGCGTGCATATATGCTGCACTGTGCCACATGCTCCATGGAAAATTCCAGCTGGAGACCCACTGTTGCTGGGGTGTGGAGTGTGCTAGTCACCAGAGAGGCTTTCCCTTTCCTACACCCCTTTCCCCCTTTACACGCTGTCCAGACTCTCTCAGGCCTTTCTGCCCCACACAATTCTCTCTACCAACTCAATACACCTCCTTTCTAATCTCTCTCCGTCTCACACACATACATTATATATATATATATATATATATATATATATATATATATATATATATATATATATATATATATATATATAATCTCTGCACACATACATACATACACACATGCACACACACACACACACACACACACACACACATATATATATATATATATATATATATATATATATATATATATATATATATATTTATATATTTATATATATCGCAGATACTCTCTATTCAGTTTTTGTGTTAGAAATGATCTCAAACCTAATATTTCCAAATGCAGCTATTTTTATGCTGAGTATTTTACTAGGCACACTCAGCAGGATTTTTTTCCCAGCATTCCGAATATTTGCCTTATTAGTAAGCACAGTGTGGCTATATCAGCAGTTCCAAATGTACTTGATGTCACTTACAGGCTCCATGTTTTGATACATGGTTTATTCTGCCACATATTTTAGACACAAAGTGGCAAGGTCAGGTATCCGAATAGAAACAGTAGTGTCCCAAAGGAATTCATTCATTAAGGCTAATGTAGCATTCACTTGCTCAGTTTCGTTTTCTGTGCACGTATGCTGAGCTATTAAATGTCCATGCATGCATAAACCTTACCATACTAATGTCCTGTCTGCGTGTTAGTGAATGCACATGTCCTGCAGCCAAGTATAGAGCTTCCTTGTGGCAAAGTGCAGATGAACACAAGGCTTCCACTGTGTGCATACATGGAGTTAGGGCTCAGAAAAGTTGCACTTGCAGTCATTTTTTGGGGTTGTGCATGTCCGTATGTGTGATTTGCTGTTGTGTGCACTGGTGAGTTGTTTGATGGGTGTTGCAGAAAGGATGTGATTTCTAATTGATTACACATACATGATAGACTTCTGGCCTGGATATAAATGTGACCATTTAAGATTGTAATTTGTTTGACTAAAGAGGAAAAAGTGGGCTCTTGAATGCATTGCGAGCTGTCAGGGGTACCTCTAAGTGGGATGTCAAATATTTATTAAATATATTGTACTTGAACCACTTAATAGGCACAAAGCACTCACATAGTTGTGGTTGTGCTAAGTGGTACCTAAATTATTCAAAACCCAAATTTGAGTGCTTGTTAAAAACATTTTAAGAGGTTTAAGGTCAGCATAATAAAAATGTAATATTAAGGCTCCTATTGTAAGCTCAGGTAAACAGAAACCAAATGCAGTAATTAGATTTTATTTACTTTTATTTTGAATTACACTCCTTTTCTTTATGCAGTAGTTTTCCATTAATAACCATGTCCTGCATAATACATGCATTTAGCTCTAACTCCCTGCAATTAAATGTGAGGTTAAGTGCAAACATAATGAAATAAAGCTCAGATGTCTTGTTAATACTGCAAAGACTATATAACTGTGTTGGAGTGTATAATGACCGGTTAGGAACTATAAAGATTAATTACTCGACGTGAACAACCTTATTAGGCGCTGTTAATCATATGTTTAGAATAACTACTAGAGCACATTATAAGTCAGTGTAATAGATAATTTAAGCAACCACATATTTCAGTAATGACAACGTGTTTATTGTACTTGTCATAGATAATTGGAATTTCTATAGTGGTCTGTACAGTGTTTACATTTATTGTATGTGTATAAATACAACTTGGTCATGTAGGTCATATAGATTTACTGTGAGGTCAATGTATCTTGCTTCATTTGTATGCATGTTGAATGTATGAATCTATGACGATCGTAAGTGTCACAAGTAACATGTCTGACCGATCTAAAACAGCACACCTCTTTTAACATCAACATTTGTATGGCCAAGTCTAAATGCAACTAAAGTAACCTATTTCCAGTGCACTGTCACTAAAGACATTCCTGATTACATTTACATTTATGGCATTTTGGCAGACACCCTTAACTAGAGAGACTTACATTCATCTCATTTATACAATTGAGCAGTTGAGGGTTAAAGGCCTTGCTCAAGGCCCAGCAATGGCAGCTTGGCAGTGTTGGGATTTGAACTCAAGACCTTCCTCTCAGTAGTCCAACGTTTATGGCCTGGTTTATAATTCGACGTCTGTGTATTTGTGAACATGTGAGGGCAGCGTTGTGGGCATCCACGTAGGTGACTGTTTTCGTACTTCTGGTCATTACATGAACGTGAACACTAGGGGGACGGAAAAAAAAACAAAATGGGAGTCCTGAGTTTCACTGTGGAAAGAATGAAGAAAAGAAGCAGATCTATACTACTTCCCTCCGGGGTCTAAATCACAAATACTGTACTAAAGTTGACCTTCTTGGGAACGGTTTAGGATTTTTCTGAGTTTCTGCACAGGAATACGTTAACAAAGATGACTATGCATATTTCATATTAAAGGAAACATAGGAACTATATAATAAGCCCCTACTGCATGCCATCTCACATTTGTACTAACAAACTTTTAGCAAACATTTGTCACCTACCCGAAAATGTTTAGCTCGCTCAACTAACCTCAAGTGAAACACTATTTTAGTGTTATTTAAAATGTAAATATGAGCATGCATTTCATGTCCGCATTTTCTCACTGGTCATCAGCAATTTGAGCACATTATGAAGTTTTTAAAGAATTGCACTATATGGCCAATAGTTTGTGGACACCTGACCATCACAGCTATGTGGGCCTTCCTCAAACTGTTGCCACAAACTTGGACACATAGAATGACTTTCTATGTTGAAGCATTGAACCTGTTCCAGCATACATACAGCATACAAGACATGGTTTGCCAAGATTGGAGTGGAAGAACTCGAGTGGCCACACAGAGCTCTGACTCCAACCCCACTGAACACCTTTGGGATGAACTGGAATGCTGAGTGCACCCCAGGCCTCCTCACCCAACAGTGATGCCTGACCTCACTAATGGTCTTGTGGCTGAATGAGCACATCTCCACAGTCATGCTCCAAAATCTAGTAGAAAGCCTTCCCAGAAGAGTGGAGGTTCTTATAACAGCAAAAGGGAAGTAAACCTGGAATGGTTTATGGGTGTGTAATGGTCAGGTGTCTACAAACCTTTGGTCTTATAGTGAATATAGGCAATATTGCTCTTGAATAAAATTTGAGTAAAAGTACACAATCAAACCAACCTGCCTCAGCCAATCCCTACTGATTGAATGTACAGTGTGGATTTGCAAAATTCAGCACATTTACCCTAAAGCCCATTCTATGCATCACAACACAAATAAGCTTAATAAACCAGCCATTAGGGCATCACAGGGTGCTGTTAGAGTCGACCTTTCTGTGCTCTTACACTAAATAGGCAATGCTCCTACAGCTAGAACACACTGCTCTCCCTGCCCATGAGCACTGAGAGAAACATTTGTCTGTCTAAATTTTCCTGGTTTTCCTGAGCTGGGCATTAAACTTTAATTACCACTTAGCACTTAGTGGAAGAATTAGTCATGTTGGAAAACTTAAGTGCCTTCTTACTCTCATGTGCCAAAATGGACATGAGTTTTGACAAATCTTTGTATACAAAGTGCCAATAACTGTATTTAGCGGCTGACGTGTTTATTAACCCATCAGTCTGTTGTCATTGCACCTTTTATCAATAGCCAGACCAGCTGTTAATATTTTTCATGAATATACATTGGAATGTTCATTTCTTGTTTTATATGTGTTCAGTGATGATTATGTATACATGCTAGCATTAGAAGAAGAAAAAGCAGCTCGAAAGAGGCTGAGGGAGGGAGCGAGAGAGCTTGAAGTGTGTCAGTGTTTGTGCAGCTTAGCGAGAAGCCTGGTGCGTGTGCATGACAGATTATGTTTAGTGACTCCAAGAGAACACTCGAGCCCCTCTTCCCTCCTGCACTGTAAATAAACACTGTGGTGTGGAGGGGCTCTCCCAAAATCAACCCAGCACACAGAGAGATGCCGAAGCCTCCACATCCCTGCACAAGACTGTGTAAGGGGAAGCCTTCTCTGCTGTGCAACCCATCTGTGTGATATCAGCGGAAACAAATAGAGTTTGATCTCCAGCAACCCGCAAGGAGCGAACATGCATGTGATAACACTTTATTAACACAGGCCTGGAGAGCATAATCGAGGAGATGTGTAGCCAGCAACTGCATTCAATCTGTGGCTTTGTGCTTCGTGAGCTGCTGCACTTCTTTTGGGAGTAATACGTTGCACATTGAAATCTGTGACTCGGATTTGATCTTCAGCCTCTTTTCTGTAGCTCTGTTTTGATTGTATGGGCGTGGGTGTGTTTGTGTATTGCAAGGTTGATGTGACGTCAGTATTGAAATGAAATGTGCCAAATCTGGATCAATTTCAAGGACCAGTTTAGCCCAATACAAGATTTTCTTTTAGTAGATGCATTACTAGATTGAGAACGTCTAGTTTGTTGCGTTCCAAATCAAATAGGAATTGTTTCTTCCACTCAAAGTAGGTAAGAAATCAGTCCACGGGCACACTGTGCATGGTGGAGTTGTTGTGAAAAGGGGGCTCAGTAAACTTACGCAAGATCTGGATGCGCTGCCGCTTTTCCAGCGGCCAAACTCGATTGCGTAACTTGGGAGAGAGTAACGAGTGAACGGGGGGGGGGGGGGGGGGGGGACGCAAAAGAATAACAACTTTTCCTCCAACACTTTCATACTGTTTACAGCAAGAGCACAGGTCCTGCGTAATATGATATTCTAACACAAGTAAATCCTAGTGTGGGAAAGAGATCTGGAGCCCATCTATCTCTCATGAGTCTGTAGGAGTGAGGGATTCACTGGGCCCGGGAAGGCGTTTTGAGTATTGTCGAAGATTAATTAAGTCAAACTTTGAGGAGGCGGTGTGTGCAAGAGAATCTTCCAACTGCCACCCCATTATTGTTTATCTCTATTGTAATTTCACAGTTCTGCAAATGGCAGTAGAGCAGGAAGTGACACTGTACAAACCATGTTTTTCCAGCAATGTTTCTTCACAAATGATCTGTGAGACCATGGCAACCATGCAGCAATTCTGAAATTTGATAAAGGAGTCAGCTTTGTCTATCTGGGCTGGTTTTAGAAGGGTCATTGGGAACACTCTTCTTTGCAGTTGCTTGTTTTCTGGTTGCCATACAACAGTTGAAGGGAAGCTTGAACAGAGTGCCAGCAGGACAACAGTCCCTTCCACATCAGCTATGTCTTAGCTCCTTTCCCCTTCGTTATTCTCTGTGTGTGTGTGTGTGTGTGTGTGTGTGTGTGTGTGTGTTCATTGGGCTGTTGCTGGGAAGGAACCGTGTTCAGACTGACAGGAGTTTATGCACGGGTCTTCAAAGCTTTGGGTATTTTTAGTTCCCAGGGATTATGCACAGAGTTGTTTTCAATTTGCTATTGGCAGGTGAGTGGCTGGGTGGAGGCATCCGCATGAAATGGCATAGGCAGGAGCACTCTTCTGTCTCAAATTCCTTCTCTCTGTCTGTCTGTCTGTCTCTCTCTCTCTCTCTCTCCAAACCTTTCTCCAGTTCCTTCCTTGCTCTAACCATTGCTTCTCCTACTCCCACTCCTCCACTGTTTCCCTGCTCTTTTTGCTAAGACTGGATTTGGTTCCAGTTCTCTAGGCCTTGACACAGCCAGTAGTGTTCTTAGACTCTGCAGTCTTGCCACGTAACAAAAGGAAGGATAGTCTGACCTCAGAGTGCTGCTCTACCTCTCTGTCTGTTCTCTCTTTATATGATCAGTGCTTTCATCTTGCCTTTTTCTCTCCGTGAGAAGGAGAGAACAGTGTGTTCTTCTGCAGAGGAAGAAGGGGAATCCGACAGCATTTCTTACAGAAGTGAGAAATGCTCAAAAGTAGGTCAGATACTTTCCCCTCTACTCACCCTGAAACGTTTTAGCCCTGCCATACCAATATTTGTTCTGAGTTTTCAATTTCAAGTGGTAAAAAAAAAAACCCCGAATAATGTCTTTCAATTTGAACAAACTCTGATATTCTACTCATAATTCAAAGCTTGTTTTAGCTATGAACATTTAATAAAATTGGAATGAAACTCAATTTCCATTTTGTGGGGAATGTGCTTTTAAAAATAAAATGTATACCTCATTACTTTTAAAATTGCAAGAGCAAAAACAGTTAGTTTGCTTTTGTTTGTATGGTTATGGTTAGGGCCAGACTCTGTACATTTGTAGAGTCTCTGTGTATGTATATATTAGGGTCTATATGTGTGTAACTTTATCTTTATCTCTCCTCCCCATTAAACAACCATAAAACTGTGTATTTCACTGTGACTTATATAAAAAGAGTTTGATTGCCTGCTCAGCAACAACAGTTATATATGCACACTGTATACTGGAGAGAATCCATTGCACAGGAAACAAATCTGGGGTCAGCAAACGAGTAAAGGACATTGGGAACGAATTCCTGGCACAGGTCTCCTGATCAGCGAGAAGACACTCTGGCGCAGATTGGGAGCTTGGCTCCAGTGTGCTGGAACAAATGTCTACTTAATGTAATACCCCCAAGATGCAAATCCTGCTTAGCGTAAACAGATCTCAGAGCTTCTATAGTATGCATATTATGTGCAGGGAAGAAAACATTACGTCCTCTGTTTGCGTGTGAATGTGTGTTTCTGTGAGGGTGAATGAGGTGAGGCTTATGTGTGTTGGGTGGTGCAGAGATGTGTTGGCTTAGAGCCGGTTGAGCGCAGGCCGAGCAGTGGTGGCTGATTATCAACAGACCAAGAGAGGATCATCTACTGCTACAGCACAGGCCTTCAGGCCAAGCAGGAAGAGGAGGGGACGGCATCTGCACGAGTGTTCTCCATCAGGAAGGAAGCTCTTGCTTGATGGTTTTAAGAGTTCACGTTTCCTCCTGTTCAGCACTAGTACTGCTCACTCAGGAAGCCATTCAAGATCTATTAACCAAATGTTTGTAATGGCCCGAGATGGAGAGGCTTATGAAGGAGAGCATGAAGACAAGCCATGTGCAAAAGCTGATATTCAGTGTTTTGGCAACTCTAAGAAATTTGTATGATTGTGAATGTATTAATCTTATAAATGACTTATATAAAATGTATATATATTTAAATTCATTCATCTTCAGTAACTGCTTTATTCTGGTCAGGGGCGCAGTAGGTCTTGAAGCCTATGGCGGGGCCACTGGGCGTGAGGCGGAAAACCCTGCATGGGATGCCAGTACTTTGCAGGGCATCATGCACACACACATTTACACGCTCATTCACACCTAAGGGAAATTTAACATAGCCAGGGAGGAAACACTAGAACCTGGAGGAATCCCAGACAGACACAGAGGGAGAACAGTAATCTGAGGACCTTGGAGCTATGAGACATATATATATATATATATATATATATAGAGAGAGAGAGAGAGAGAGAGAGAGAGAGAGACAAAAAATTTAGGCACCCTATTTTTTTTAGTACAAACTTTGCACTAAAACTTATTTTATGACTTCTACATAATCAAGTCAGTACATTTAGATTCCCAAACATTAATTTTCCATCACAAAATTAAATGTTACAGAAAAATGTTTGTATGTAATTAAAGAAAGCAGCACATTATGTAAGAGACACATTTGCTCAACAGCATTTCTTTACATGTGCCTAAAACTTTTGTACAATACTCTATATGTATATTTTATATATATATATATATATATATATATATATATATATATATATATATATATATATATAACACTTTATAGTTGTTTGGAGACCAATATGAAGTAATTTAGCAGGTGCATTCAGGTGTGGCTCCTGCTTGGTTGGAATGAAAACCTGCGGCCATACCAGCCTTTTGTGGATTGAAGACTGAAGACCCCTGATTTGGTGTATTAACCTTGTAGACTAAAGGTTAATGGAATAAATTCTTAAAACCTTGGCAAGTGCTAATTGATGAGAACTTACTCCTGAAAGGCAGCTAAAATCTCTTTCTGAGGCAGGGCAAGGGAGCATTCAGACCACAGTGGCGCCAGTTGTGGTATATCACGTTCATGTCACATTCATATAAATCAGCGGTAACGTGGTTACTCTCCTCTTTGCCTCTCAACCTCAGAAAATTGGTGGTTTGCTTACTGAGTCAGCCCAAATTCCCCAGCGAATCAGAGTGTGACCGGAAAAACATGGCATATTGGGATTAGAGGTCTCATTATTTCTTATTATGCCTGCATATGTGATGCAATTGATGTGTAAACACACAATAGTGTGTTCATCACAGCAGTGTGCATAGTTCTCAGCTCAAAGTCTCCAGCGCAAAGCTGAACACAGCAGAGTCATTCATAGAGTCAGGATGCTTTGGAGAAGTTTATATAAACTCTGCTCCTTAAGATGGCCTACTGGAGGTTTGAAGTGTACTTTTTTTTCTTCTTTTTCTGTTGATGGATGGGAAAGAAGCTAGCAAGAGCTTCGTTAGTCTTGGCCCATATGTCCTCCTGGTCATACAGTGAAAAGTTAGTATTGGCTGGCTGTCAGCAGGATCATCCGAGAGAGAGAGAGCGAGAGAGAGAGAGAGAGAGAGAGAAAAGGGCTTTCAAAATCCTGAGTTTGGGAAACAGTTTGATATTTTGATTAAACGCCAATTTTACTCCATTATATTGTCTCCACTAGACATTTTTCTGCCACACATCTATCACAAAATAGGCCAAAACTCATACTTTTCTATGTAGTTCCAACACCATACACAGTCAACTACTACATCTGACGTTGCAAATCCATGGACAAAGCAGCCTCAGTCTACTTCAGCCCCCCCTACATACACGCACACTCAAACACACACTTCATTCCCATGAAGTAGAAGTTAGTAAATGGGTTTTTCCCTGAAAATCGTGATTGAACTCACTGTCATGCTGACTCGAGAAGCAGCTGCTAAGCATTTTTTTTACTCTCTGGTTGGACATCCTGCTTGTGTAGGCTCTTTAAACAAACCGCCGCAGTTCCTTAATCCCTGGCTTCTGCACACCCTAACAGCCATCAATTTGGGGCTTCAGGCTGTGTCCGATACCACTGAGCAGGCTGTAGTACATCCCGCGTAACTACATACATGATCTCTGCCTGTCTGGCCATGCTTAGCACACACAGTTTACACATGGTTAGGGGCTAATTATGGTAGGGATAGAGTTATGTAAAGATTTAGGCTGTGGTTGTGGTAAACTTCTGTATATATAGATGGCTACCACGCAGCCTGCTGGTAAACTGCACTGCAGTGTGTTTCGCATTTTTACCCATTTGCAAAAAGATGTTCATATTACACAGTTTGACAGTTCACTTTACTGTTGCTACATGGTGTACAAGTCACAGTCAAAACACACAGCTGTCACACATGGTTTAGAGTATTATGCAAGTGTTGTTGTACTGCTGGGCTCATGCAGGCACTATATCCCCAGCTGTCTCTGATCTATTTACTAAAACCTCAATTTTCTAAGGATTTTTTTTTATAGTACCCTGAATCATGACAAATACATTAGCCTTTATACTAAAAGAAAGAAAAAAAACATTGACCTATCCTATCGCTAATGTGTTTTGTCAGAATGTCTGTGTAATATCACGTCTGGTTTTTACTTTCTGATATACACTTAAATGTTAATTAGGTACACTGTTTGAGTCACGCATTCAAACATCAATTCGTCCTCCAAGTAACCCATGGCTGAATAACTGATGAGGTGTGTACTACAGGTGCAATCCAGAGATCTTTTAGAACAGTCTGAGTCGTCCAACATATGGCTCTTCTATCAAGCCTGTTCATTTGGCAGAAGCCTCTAATCGCTAGTGAAAAAGCCCCGCCAAGAACATACAAAAACAGTGCAGATGGTGTTAAAGATCTCTACCTTGCACAAGCATGACTGTCTTTGTCAATAAGAGTGTCCTCTCCTCTCTATCTTACAGATGTCATCTCTCCGACCTATTACAATCCCTACTTCAGACGGCTCAGGTTTGATGTGAGCTCCATGGAGAAGAACGCATCCAACCTGGTGAAGGCTGAGCTAAGGATTTTCAGGCTGCAGAACCCAAAGGCCCGTGTATCTGAGCAGCGCATTGAGCTTTATCAGGTGAGCCACATGCATAATACAGTTCATTTTGAGTGTCTAGTAAGCAAGACTTGCAGTATAATCTTGAAGACGTATATGTCTGTACATAGCTATGTTTGTCAATACAAAGTACTAATGTTCACCCTTCCAGCAACTTAAACTGAACTGAATCAATTCGAAATGTTATAGAATCAATGAAATTCCACAAATATGTGGCAAAATATACTTGTGAATGTAACACAAGCCAGGTCACCTTGACTTATCATTACTAGACTCCCATCTACATTAGTTTACATTTGTGGCATTTTGGCAGACACCCTCATCCACAGTTTCTTACATTCATCTAATTTATAAAACTGAGCAGTTAAGGGTTAAGGGCCTTACTCAAGGGCCTAGCAGTGGCAGCTTGGCAGTGGATTGGCAGGATTTAAACTCATGACCTTGCCATCAGAAGTTCAATATCTTAACCACTGAGCTACCACTGCCCAGTTCACAATTTACCCCCAGTGTTATTGAATTATCTATGTAGAGTGTCCAAGACTATCCGAGACATATGTGTCTGTTAAGTACATCAATTATCCGTATCTATATCTGTATATCTGTATTAACCCGAAGTAGGCATGGAATAACTGGAATGGTTAGCACACATTTTCTAACAAATTTAGTTGGTTCTATTTCCTAAAATATAAACTAAGCAGTAGCCTAATTTAACCTACATGACCCTGACCAGACAATTTAGTATAACTAAGGATAAATGAATAAATGCTATAAATGTGTGTTAATGAACATGCACTTAATTTGTCTAGCATGCTTCATATCCACTGACCATGACCACTTGCTTGCAATGCATGGAAGTATATGCATATGCATGTAATTCTAGCTCATGCAGTTTTTTTGGTGCACCCTATGGGATCCCAGTCTCAATACACACCTCTAGTCTCAACCAAGTGCCCTGTGAACCTTTCTGGAAGATGTGCCTATTGGTGTCTGTATTTGTATCTGTTTAGGACTCATTAACTGTTCATTCTGCACAATGTATTCATATTTGGTTTCATCCCTTCTGCACAGTCATAAACCCAGCATTTGCAATGGGCCAATGCTTAACACTTAAGTGGTAGTGGTAGCTCATTGATTAAGACTCTGAGCTAATGATCTGGATGTAGGCAAGGTTGTAAGTTTTTTTTTTGTTTTGTTTTTTTTGTTGTTGTTTTTTTTTTTTTTTTACTGAGGTTGAGCCCTTGAAAAGGCTCTTAATCCATTTATTGTTCTAACATAAGCTTGAGTTGTAGCCTGTCACAAATAATTCATTAATGGTCTTTGCAGCTATCAAAAACCACAGTAATTAAATCACACACAAACACAGACACACACACACACACACACATACCATCATGTTGCACATTCGTCATGCTACTCTTCCTTTTTCTTTCAATCCATCCATGTTCATCCATCTAAAAAGAGTACAGTGTACTGATCCAAGAAACAGCTCTCATTCACACCAAAAGCAGCAAGAGTAGTATATTTTCCTTTAAATTGTGGAGGGTGATTGAAAATGCCAATTTTCTGTCTCTGGCTCCCACTTGCACTTCTCTGGAACCCTCAACACGATGGTGTTTATGCCTAAAGGCAGACATGACAGGTGCAGTAAACACTAGCTAAGCTGGGATTCACTCTAACCTTAACACACAGATTATGATGATGTATGTGGTATAGAAGGCGCAAACGGAGGACATTTTTCAGCCATGAAATCCCTTCATGATACAAAGTAACCCACAGGCTACTTATAGGACATATTTTATAGGACATGTTTTAGCCTGTCTTACTCTTAGGGGATAAAAAAAAAAAAAAAAAGGCAAAATAGGAGTTTATGGTTTCTTTCAGAATAAACCAGACACATCTTCCATCTTATTGTCTGTAAAAAGGAATGTCATTACATCATGACTCGGGTACATTTTTTAAAATTCCTTCCTTCTTCACTTTCTACAGTTTTTCACAACGTCTCGCCAATTAATTTTACTGTATCACTATCTCCTGTGGTGAAACCAAACTACAGGTCCCAAAGCACAGCTATTCTATGATTTTATCAGTACAAGGCCCTAATTCCTCCTTCAGATGCCTGTAGTGTAGCTGTGGGTCTCTAGTGTACACTCTCTGCTGCTTAGACCCAGCATGAGCCCCATGTCTAACATTTTGCCACGGAGGCGAGGCAGGCCGGGTTTCTCAGTGTTGCAGACCAAGCAATGTTTTACACATTAAGGAGTGCATGGTCCAACGTAAACACACAGCCATGAAGGACAGAGCAATAACAGCGTGGTCCGGCCAGCATCTGTTTCCGCCAGCACAGCTCCTCCGAGCCTTTTTCCCAGACCTGGCTAATCGATCAGGGAGCCTCCGACGGGAAGGGGTGGAGTGAAGAAGGAGTAGGTGGAGAAGGTGGTGGGATGTAGATGGGGGCAGGGGGCCTTCTCCAGACCTGTGCAGCTGAACTGTTTATAACTTTGGCTTTAACCAACAGGCACAGAGCCAATCTGTATTTTTGCGCTCACTGGGATGCTGCAGGAACGAGAAAGGAAAGAAAATTGGGAAAAGTTGTAAAGGGTTTGAGAGCTGTTAGTTGTGAGTGCTGAACTGTTTTCTGTTTCTCTTTGTAGATCCTGGGCCATAAGGACCCCACATCACCCACACAGCGCTATATCGACAGCAAAGTGGTGCGCACTCGTACAGAGGGCGAGTGGCTGTCCTTTGACGTAACTGAAGCGGTCAGCGAATGGCTACTGCACAGAGGTAAAGGGAAAAAGGGAGCAATTATATTTGCATATCCTTAACAAATACGTCGATTTATTGCCCTTCAATATGCTGGCTAGCTTTTCTTACTATTTAGTAGTCCCATTTCATCAATTGTGGTTGTGAGGGAGAACTGTGGTTGTGGTTGAGAACAGAATAGCACATCAGTAACTTTTAAGACAGCAAAATATATCATTAAAACATTTTTATATTGTAGGTACATTCAATTGCATTGTATAGTACATTGATAATAGTACATTGATTTTACAGTATATAGATTATGGCCACTTTTCCTAGATGGGAGAATATATGGATAATAGTGGCCTGTAAAAGCTTACATTTTACATATATTATAGTGTATAAATGCAATAATAATATAAGATATTATATACTGTATGTAAAACATACATTATAGGTCGGCTATTGCATAGAGCACTGCATAGGATTGTGTATATTTGTAAGTTAATCATACTTATTTGACAGTGAAAACAATAAATGGTATTTACAAGATTAAAAAAAAAGTTTAACACAAAACAGAAGGAGAACAGAAAGTGGGCACACATTATGAGATAAAATAGAAGAGGTTTAAACAAAAAAACATATATATGCATTTAAAATACACTGTAAAGATTTGTATAACAGTTAATATTTCAGTTTGCTGAAGTATACAGTAATATATTTTTGTTATGTGAGATGTTTTGCAAAGTATTTTTCTCCAACATTCGCCAAACATTCTGCAGAATTAAACAAACAAACCAAAAAAAAACACCACCACAGACATCTGTTTGAAAATGAAATCTCAAGCAGTATCATGTGTATTGTCAGAGTGAGAGAGCAGTGAGTGCACTGAGTATTAGTCAGCATTGTTGGCAGGGCTGTGATGAATGCAGGAGTTGGATCTGTTTGCATGGAGGGACTGGTGCCTTTAGCTGTACCTCCACATGGCAGAGAGTAGGAGTGAGTTATCTTAGTCACCCAAACCCTATGCCAGCGCTAGGATGAGCTCATCGATCTCCAGTAGGTTAGCTGGGCCTGACTTCTTCCCCATTCCCTCCCCCAGACAGAAACAATGGATTCAAGATCAGCCTGCACTGTCCTTGCTGTACATTTGTGCCATCAAATAATTACATCATCCCAAACAAGAGTGAGGAGCTGGAGGCCCGCTTTGCAGGTGGGTTGCTGTGTGGGAAAGTGTGCATGTGTGAGAGGAGAGGAAATTGAGTAAAGTGTGTCATGTCCTTCTGCAGTACAACAAGGGTTTTTTTAAAAAAAAAAAAACTTTTCTCTTTAATCAGTCAGAACAGAGTTGTCCAACTCTGAAATAATACATCTGCAGATGCTCTACATATTTGTTTCTATCTCACAGTAGGACACCTAATCTTCTAAATCCACCTAGCTGATTAAAATGCTTGCAGTAAATTCCATGATCACTGAATTAAATAAGTTTCTCACTTCCTGGCTTTGCTAATCAGTTTTGGGGATGCTGCTTGACAGGGATTGATGATAACTTCGGCCGCCGTCATAGTGGCCTGTCTCCACACTTGCTGCTCATGTTGCTCCCGTCCTACCGCCTGGAGTCCCAGCACAAGAGCCACAGACAGAAACGAGCCCTGGATGCTGCTTTCTGCTCCAGGTCAGAATCCTTAGAGTCTCCATTTAGATCTAGGATAAAAAGAGTGCTTAGGAAAACGCAGTGCTAGGCCAGTTGCCATTATGCATCTGGGCTATCAAAAATCTGCTCTTGAATTTTGCAGGAACGTTCAGGACAACTGCTGTCTGCGCTCGCTGTACATTGACTTCAAGAAGGACCTCGGATGGAGGTGGATCCATGAGCCAAAAGGTTACAATGCCAACTTCTGTGCTGGAGCATGTCCTTACCTCTGGAGTGCAGACACCCAGCACACTAAGGTAAGAATATCTAGTACAGTATAGTGTACAGTATAGTGTATAGTGTAAAGTTTTTGAAAATGGTTTACAAGAAAATTTACCATCCACAACCGCAGCACCACATTTTCTAGTCAAGGTGTATTATGGTAAATGTTCTGGCCCTGACAGTCACATAATATGGCTTCTCCGATGAGATTCGCTTGAGCACCCAGCAAGGAATGACATTAAGATGCCCTGGAGTGCTATAACAGAGCATACCTGCAAAAACTTATGTAGTGTTTATGTAGTGTTTATTTTTACATGTACACTTATTTTAATTGCTTCCAAAATTTTGGCCTGTAGCGTATCCTTGAAATCCCAATTGTCACTCTGGATCATATTTCTGAGAGGTCTATTAATATTATGCAATTCATGCAGACTTAATATCTCGTTCACGTTGGTTTAAATCATAATTGTAGCATTGTAGATAACTTAAGTAGAATCCCTTAAATATTAGGAATGATTGAGCAAATATGATTGCATTATAGTATTAATGTCATAATGTGGCCATTCACAAATGAGGAACAGATCAGATATTCATATATTCCCCTTGCTACTCCATAACTAAGTACCTTGGCCATCAATTACTAATGGTGCGTACGCACAAATATGTGTGTGAAAGGCATGTAGGAATTTTTCAGCGCATAATTTATCAAAAGATAAGTTTGCTTACATTTGTATATTTACCACTGGAACTTGTGAGCTCAGGAGTGCTTTACATATGGGGTTTATTTAATCATTGGTCTGGACTGCTAATAAACGATGAAAGTCTTTACTGCTTTTTGAATGAAATGTAATTAATGCTCAATGCAGTATATTTGTGGTTATGCACAAATCCCATAAATGGTTAAAAGAGTGGACATGGAGGATGTTGCATGTCCTGCCATTTGGATAGAGCGTATACACAATGCACATGCACAATTAGGACTTCCACGTCAGTCACTGGAACTATTGGCTGCACTCATTTTGCAATTAAAGTGTCATCAGAACATTAAATATGTTTATTGTAAGGGTTTCCATTCCTGGTGATTTGAAACACGTGTTAATGTAATATAGTTAATTTATAACATTAAAAATTATTAAACAGTACAGCATTTTTTTTTTTGTTTGCTTATCAAAATGTGATCCATGCGTCAGGTTTCTTTTGTTTGTATGTTGCTCTATGCACTAACAAAAATGTTTTCTTACCATATATGGTTACTTGTGGGCATGCCAGTATTTAAATAAGCAAACAACTGGAATTTATTAAGCATTCAACTTGCCGTAATAGTGTTGCATTCAACTTGACTAAAAGAGGGAAGTCAGAATTATGTCATTTTTGAGCATTCAAGGTTCAAAGTGGGGAAAAAAGGCACTTCCATGTTCGTCTTTTGTTAGCAACAAGCTAGACAGAAAGTTGTGATGAATGATGTATACTAACCTCCTCCGAACAGAGAACAGCATGTCAGTTAGTGATGTAGCTTTAACAAACATATTTGTTTGTTAATTGTATATTGATTGTTCTAAAGGACATACTTGTATATACAGTATGCAGTAACTCATTTAAAGGCACTATGTTGGCGCTACATTGTTTTATTCCCATGCTGTGAGCCGCCATGTTTATTTGACGTCACTTGCTGAACTCAGGGTTGATGAGACTGTCCCCAGTTCCAGAGTAAGATTTCAGATTTGAGGCTGGGTTTTCTTTGTTTTTTTCATAGTCAGACGATGGAAATTACGACTTACAACCTTTGGTCAAATGTAGAATTACACATGGGCCTATGACCTGATATTTGATGCATCCTGATTTATATACAATGCATACAAAATGTAATAAAATAAAAGTTTACGTATGAAACAATTTACAGATTTTCCTCTGTTTCTAAATGAATCACATATAAACACAACAGAAATGGAGTCTGTAATATGGATTGATAATGGAATTTGTTGTGTTCTCTCTCAGGTTCTTGGTCTATATAACACCATTAATCCAGAAGCATCAGCCTCTCCGTGCTGCGTATCCCAAGACCTGGAACCTCTTACCATCCTTTACTTCATTGGAAAGACCCCCAAAATTGAGCAGCTTTCCAATATGATTGTAAAGTCCTGCAAATGCAGCTAGGAACTGGCTAAAGCTGCACACACACACATACACAAACACACACACACACACACACACACACACACACTCATACACTATAAATTTTAATACAGTCACGAACTGTCTCATTCACACAGGTATAGAAATTGCTGTGCAGGCCAGGAACAGAAATGTACATTTCCTACAACCAGCGTATGTATTTGTACAAAGTGAGCACACAAAGGCGCACACGCAGAGTTTGCACTTAAGTGTGCACATACGTGTTTGTGTGTATGTGTGCTGGGGAAAAAAATGGCCCTTTTAGTACATCTCATCTCACACACTCATCACACCAGGACGTGAGTATGGCAAACACTGGAAGTACATGATTAAGTGTCTACATGTGAAGTAGTAGAAAAGAGAATCCCTCATTTCAGCAAGCAGTTATAGCAAACTCTGTCTCGTTCTTTATCTTTCTTTACCTATGCGTCCCTCCAAACTGTAGTAGCATTTGTTTTTCGTTATTTTTTAAAGCTGGTTTTGATTCTTGGAAATTGTTGAAGACCTCACTTATTTAATGTCAGCGGGGCCTGTTAGTGACTTTCCTGGCTAAGACATGACAAGAGGAACGGGGAAGGGAACGGTGAAGAGGTTTTTGTGATACGGGGAAAGACACCAAGGGACTGAAAATAGTTTCGCTAAATTCCATTGCAGCTGAACAAGACGTGAACCGACATGTGACCGACTGTGAGTTTGGAAAGCAGCAGGTGTGAAATCTGCCTCATGATATGCCCAGAGTTTATGAATATGCAATAAAATGATTCTTTTTGAACTCGGAAAGTATGCAAAGTGTAATGTCGGAGACGCTGTGAATCATACAGTCAAACCAAAACGTTGGCTCTCGGTTTATCATTTGTAATGCTGAGTGATCATGAGTACACACTACAGAACACATTATATACTACAGAACATCTGTCATGGTTCCAAAAAAGAAAAACTTTCACGCACATGCACTCCAACAGAATCATGCTAAAAGGCAGGGTTTTTGTTTTTGTTTTTTTTTACAAGAAATATAAATTTGTTCACTTTAGGGACTTACTGTATAATGAAGGAACGTAAGAGTTCCTATAAAGCCAATCGTGCTGATCAGGTTCAGCCATGTCAACATTGTATGAAGTAATGAGATGAGATGTAATTAGAGTGGGACAGAGATCAGGGTTATGGTAGGTGACAGTGTATTGTGGAAGGCTTGGAAAGGAGATCGTGTCAGAAAAGTCAGAGGAAGGACAGGACAACAGCAGAGGGATTTTGCCAAGTGATTAGAGGCATGTAGAGCAGATGTCTGACAATGTCTCTGTGGCTAGCTATAGTAATGAGAGTCAGTAAAAGCCTGGCACTTCCAGCTTATCGAGTTTCAACATGTGGCATGAATGGGGCCAGGCCAACCCTACAAGTGTATTTGAGTTGCCATTGATGGATATGTGCCATTGAGAAACTTTGTATTGCACTCAAATCAGAGAGCAAAGCCCCTCCTTTGCTTATTTTTCCCCTTCCAATGAACCGAGATCCTTTGATACAAAGAATTGCACTGACTGTATTTTATTATTACCTTTTCTTTTTTTTTATTTGTAACATTTGTTGTTTGTTGGATTTTTACTTGTAGTACATGTCCCCCCTTACCCCCCTCTCACCCTCAACATACCGCAAGTGTTAATGACATGACTCCAGTAAAGAAATTTGGCCAGGCAAAATGGAAACGGCTCCGATCAGTGTAGAACGATCTCTTCCAACATTGTATAATATGTAGGTGACAGTATACAGTGACACCCTACCCCCAGCCCCCTCATAGTGCTAGTGGATGTCCTTAAGATACAGGAAGTGGAAGGAAGCACAACCATTGTCACATTAGAACAGGGGTTTCTTTATTCCGTCCTCAAACACCCCCTGCCAAACCACATTTGTTGTTCTTTTCCAATTTCTGATCATATTAAACCATGCAAGAGAGAACCGTGTGATTCTGACTTTCTGGTTCTGATATGATCTGGAACAGAGTGTGGACTGGCCGAGGGTCCTCGAGGACCATATCAGTGACCTCTGCGTTAGAGCTGTATATTGTTATTGTTGTTTATGATGATGTTGATGTTGTTGACCCACTATGATGTATTGTAACACATTATTGTTGTGGTGCTCTAGTGGTAAATAAATTATTTAAGTAACAAGGGAAAAGAAGTGTGTCCACCTGTCTGTTCTTGTGATCCTTTTGTGTTACCTTTTGCCTGAAGATAATTAATATATATTTTTTTTATTCTTGCACACCATGCATCATCTGTTTATCTGTATTTTCCCTGTCAAACAGATGCAGTATTCCCAGTGCTTGCTCTTCCCAATACTCACTTCTGATTTGTACCTAAGAACTACAGTTGTAATCATAAAAACTGTCCTGTGTCAAGATCTTGTGATCTCCCTGGACAACTCTCTGAGTCCACCTTCAGTCATGCAACCTTGGGGTAACCATGGACAATCAACTGTCCTTTTCCTCCGACACTGCTAATCCGACACGCTTATGTCGATTTCTCTTTTACATCAGAAGGATTCAGCCATTTCTATCTACACAGGCCACTCAGGTGCTTGTTCAGTCCCTTGTCATTTCGAGACTGAACTACGGCAACTTGTTCCTGGCAGATCTGCCTCGGAGCGACATTCAATCTCAGTTTTCAACCTTCCTAAGTTCTCCCACACCACCGCATTGCTACGCTCCATCCACTGGCTTCCTGTAGATGCCCGCATCAGATTTACTACACTGATGCTTGCCTACAAAGCCAAAAACGGATAAAATCAACTCACCTCAAAGCACTTAGCACACCCCACACAGGTTCCTTCCAAACCTCTAGCACTGCTCGACTGGTCGCACCATCTTTCAGGGTACAAAGAAGGCATGCATCAAGACTCGTCTCTAGGTGATGGAATGAACTTCCCCTAAATGTCTGAACAACTGAGTCTTCAAGTGACGTCTAAAAACCTACCTCTTTCTGAAATACTTAAATGATCACTTTTAAAAAACTGTGTTGTCTGTGTGCCTTATTTACTATATTACTTCCCAACAGAGGTTTTAGACTTAGGTTTTATTCTTAATCCATGACCTAAAGACCCAGTATCAGGATGTATTTATTGATAGAGAATTCAAAGCACTTCTGTAAGTCGCTCTGGATAAGGGCATCTGCCAATCCAGAGCGACTTACAGAAGTCGACTTACAGAAGTCGACTTACAGAAGTCACTTACAGAAGTGAATGATATTTACATTCACATTCACATAAATGTGAATGTAAATATAATGCTCATCCCAGTACTCTGATTCACAATATGTTCATACTGAACATAAATTAAACATACGTAGTACTGTTTGCCTTTACTCTTTTACACTTAATGTGTAATATAATGTGATGACTTATAATCCTGCTATGCTGTATCACCCAAAAAATAAGTTCCTTTTTGAGTCTGGTTCCTCCCAAGGTTTCTTCCTCATGTCATTTAACACTGACTATCCTTGCTACTGTGAAAACTGAAAGACTGCAAAGCGAAAAAAATGAATTGAATCGCTTAAATCTTTGCTACGTAGACTTGCTGAATAATACCCAATGCCTTTGTGCTTATGCTGTATTGCTGGTTATATATTTAAAACAAATTACCACGTTCCTGTCCTGTGTTGTTATGTGAACCGTGTTGTATTGTGTATTTACCGTGGTCCTGGAAGAACAATAGTTCATGCCACTGTATACATATACAGTGTTTTGTAATGATGCAGAATGTTGCTCAGGAAGACTGAAAGCATCCTGTGAAAGTATTATGTGGTGCGTTTCTGGGCAATCGTTTGCATAAATAAAGATGGTGTGGTCTGTGCTCTGTGTGCAGGCCAAGGCGACTGCAGAACCTAATATAGACTCTGGCTCTGCAACAGACAAACAGCACTGCCAAAACAAATCCTACACCTTGCAAATTGATTCATTATTTACACTCCAAAAAGGCGGTGACTCTACTAATATATAAAGGCAGAGTTATGAAATCTCAAAGCAAACTGGGAAAGGTCACTGAATGGTGCGCTCAAAAATTCATTTCCGTTTACTTTTTCTTCTTCTGTTTCACATACACAAACAAGTTCTTACACACACACACACACACACACACACACACACACAAGCCTGCCTTATATGCCCTTTGGCTTATTTTGAGGATCCTTTGATACAGTATATCCTCCAGTGGCCCCTCAGTCCTGGAGTGGCGCCAGCCTCGTTAGCTGTAAGTTTGTAGTTCTTTATTTAGGAGCTAAGCTGAGGATTGGGCTATGCTCTGGAGACTGTCAATTTCTAAGTGCATGCACTTTGATTAACTCTGAACTCCACATTCTGGAGATAAATGCACCACAAGCAAATGATGTCACACATATAAGCTGTGTGAGCCTCGGTTTTTATAAACTTCCTGGAAGCCCTGCTTCCTCTGGTCATTTTCAGCTTACCATTAGAATCCTCAATGAGACTTCTTCCTAATTTATTAAACACAGCTTAGTAGGCTAATACACACTAAGAAGCAAATCCATAGCTACAAGAATTTAAAAACAAAATCTTGTGCAGGTGCAGGAAGTGGATGTGTTTTGTTAAGAGTCCTAGCCTCACTGTTTTAATAAGAGTCTAACAGCGCTGTCATTTTTGCTGGACTTCACTTTGCAGTTGTTGGTCTGGGGCTTTTCATTTGCAATGAGTGCAGTGGTTTCTCTCTCTCTCTCTCTCTCTCTCTCTCTCTCTCTCTCTCTCTCTCTCTCTCTCACACACACACACACACACACACACACACAGCCACTCACCAAAGGTCTGAGGAGATGAGTAAGTAGAGGGAGGCTTGGGGTGAAAATGTTGGCAATACTGCATGATCACAGTCATTTGAGGGATTTGGTAATTCAGCTGCAGCTGCCTGAACACAACAATATGAAATCAGAAAGAGGCATTCTCTCAAAGGTGATGTCACTTTGCAACAATTCAGGGAGCCCATTAGCACAGACAAAAAATTGGAGATGAATTAGAGATGACAAACTTTGTATGTATATGTGTGTGCATATACTTTGCTTTAGGTAAGGACCAAATATTTGTATCCCATAATAATCGGACTACATGACAGTTTGAATCTAGGCTTGTCCTCATGAAGAAAAGTGCTTTTTTTAATCATTATTATTTTAGAACAAGCAAAGAAAGTGCTGAAATATGTCTTTATGGGTACTGAAATTAAGGTAAGGTTTCAGTTTTTAATTGTTTTAGCTACTGTAACACAAACATTCATGGAAATGTCTCACAATGATATTAATACAAGGGTATGTGTTTGAGAGAGAGAGAGAGAGAGAGAGAGAGAGAGAGAGAGAGAGCATAGTGTGCACGTTAGTTTGAGTACTTGTATGCTTGATGCAATTTGTTTTCTCTCTCTCTCTCTCTCTCTCTCTCTCTCTCTCTCTCTCTCTCTCTCGTTCACTCTCTCATGTGTCAGCGGTAATTGCCCTGTAACTAGAGTCTTGTATTGTGTCTGTAATTACACAGGAAAGCCTGTTCTGTTGAACTAAGGATTAGTAACTCTTTGTGAGGGCACTGAAAAGACAGAAAAATCCACCTAAAATTGGCAGATTGAAGTATCAGTGCATCCAGGTACACAGTGATTCCCTCTATGCCCTCCACCTTCCTTTTGAGTTCCTCTTGACAGGCATGTTGGAGATGTCACGATGGAGAAAGTTTGGAACAGAAATGCAGGGCCTCAGGAATTCAATCCCTTTGGCACTCAATTGCGTGCCTGTAGTTTGGGCAAAATGCACCAAGCACTCTGCCACACATGCCACACTCCTTGCCTGCCCTACTCTCTCTCTCTCTCTCTCTCGCTCTCTCTCTCACATACACACACACACACACACACATACACACACACACACACACACACACACACACACACACACACACACACACACACACACACACAAGTATCTTATTGTCCTTGCAAATAGAAATAATTATTATTGCCACTAACTAATACTATACCCACATCTAAATCTGACCCTAACCTTATCCTCAGTAAAAAATAAAATAAAATTTTTAAAAAAGGGACATATTTAGGCTCTCTTTGTTTTCCATCCATCCATCCATCTTATACCGCTTACTCCTTTTCAGGGTCACAGAGAACCTGGAGCCTATCCCAGGAAGCATCAGGCACAAGGCAGGGTACACACTGGACAGGTTGCCAATCCATCGCAGGGCACACTCCCTTTGTTTTATTTTTTGTTTGTTTGTTTGTTTTAATAAAATCTTCAATTTTTATAAACAGCTAAATGTCCAAACAAGGTCAAAACTGTCAAATATTCCTGTCCTCCTCCAAGATATAAAAACATTCCCATCCACACACACACGTACACACGCACACACACACCCACACAGCTTCTATACAATGGTCCTTGTGCTGAAAATGTATACATGTATACAGTATTCATGCATACAGTATTCAAGATATGCTGTATATCTAGGAATTAAGCTTTCAACATTGCTACTGGTGTAGTTTAGATGCAACTTGGTCATAGATGATTTACTGCTTGGGCTTACTGTATCTGGGCTTCAGCTCGGGGGTCCTGAATACCCGTCATGGGTGAGGAGTGGCTGTTTTGTTTATATGCTTATTCTTCTCCAAACAGCATCCAATGATTCTTTCTTTTTCACATGCATATCTGTACTTGCTGGTTGGCCAGATTTAAAAGACCTGCCCTCATGTTTGGTAGCCATATCTGATGCATGTTTCACTTAAAAGTTCACTTCACAGAGAGCATGTACATATTCAGAAAGAACTGCAGTTATAATGAGTAGGATGAGGCATAGTAAATGTTCTTTTGTTGTTTGTTTTCTTTCTTTTTTTTTCTTTTTTTTTTTACTTAATTGTTTAATTGAGAAATTGTGAGGCATCAACATCACAGCTTTAGTCAAGATATCCCAGTGATAATCAGTAGTGGACAGTGGTCACTTTTCAAACTTGCCATTGTGAAAAATTGATTGCAATCCAGAAAAAAAAAAACCATCATACCCTAATCTTTCTTAAAATGTCAGTCTTGTTTGACTTCGAAGGCACCATTAAAGAAAAGTTCAAGCAAGAGCTTCCAATTGTAAACATGCACAGCTAGTTCATTCCTGATTATTTTAATTTTGCAGTGTTTTGAAATGATTGGCTGATAAGTTATCACTTACTATATACCTGGACTTGCTATTTTGCTTAGCTTCATGGTTTTACTGAACATGTATTTAGCCATTGGTTTTGCTGATTGTTTAGCCTGGGGCTTACCCCCTTCATTTTTCATGCCTATTAAAGCTTGTTTTCTTTGGTAATATCAGGCAGGGGGGAGCTTAGGTGTGTTGTGTTATGTCATTCTGATTTTATGCCCCCCCCCAACAGGCCCAGGGCCTATGGCAATGTTAATTCAGCTATGACCATACGCATCGCCATATGAGCAACTCCTACATGGACCTTGATGGAGATAATTAGTACTTTAGAGGAAAATGTAATCAGTCCAAATACTGTATTTTCAATACTTATGTACCTTAATACTAGCTCTGCTTAATCTTACTACACACTGAGACACTGAAAATAATAATAATAATAATAATAATAATAATAATAATTATTATTATTATTATTATTATTATTATTATTATTATTATTATTATTATTATTATAATGCTAATCCCTCCATCCATCTTCCATATGGTTTATCCTACAGGGTCATGAGGAACCTGGAGCCTATCCCAGGGAGCATCGGGCACAAGGTGAGGTACACCCTGGACAGTGTGCCAATCCATCACAGGGCACAGTCACTCACATTCACACACCCATTCCTATACTACGGACACTTTAAATATGCCAGTCAGCCTACAATGCATGTCTTTGGACTGGGGAGGAAACCGGAGTACCTGGAAGAAACCCCCAGAGGATGGGGAGAACATACAAACTCTGCACACACAGGGCAGCAGCGGGAATCAAACCGCCAACCCTGGAGGTGTGAGGCAAACATGCTGACTACTAAGCCACTGTGCACCATATAATAATAATAATAATAATAATAATAATAATAATAATAATAATAATAATAATAGTAATAATCCATCCATCCATCTTCTATACCGCTTTATCCTTTTCAGGGTCACAGGGAAACCTGGAGCCTATCCCAGGCAGCATCGGGCACAAGGCCCGATAATAACAATAATAATAATAATAATAATAATAATAATAATAATAATAATAACAAGGTCATCCATACAATCACATCTCATATATTTTGGGCATAATGCATTTGATCTCTCCTGGGACAGTACTTAATGACCTCAGTATACTTGAGTATGAACTTAACTCTATAACCTTAACTCTGTCACCTAAATTTGACATCATTGCATTTTTCAAACCAATGGCTAATTTTACCCTGATCAGTTTCATCAGCTGTCCTTATTACCTACTGCAGTATTCATTGTTTCATGCTGCCCATTCTCAATAAAAAAAAAAAAAGTGAATAAAAAAATTCTGATGACTTTCAGCCATTATTTCTCAGTTGTACAACCTCAATTATATTGCACTCTGTGTTTAAAATTCACTGTATTTTAGATTACTACCTTTAGCCTCAGAGATGCATACAGCCTCTGTAAAAGCCACTGCATTCACCTCACTATCTAGTCCTGAACCTGGTGTGAGATTACAGCAGAGAAAACATTCCCCTATAATGAAAATTTGTCTTTAAGCTACCTATCTAATGTTAGCTGACTAGTTTGCTGTGTTGTATATGTATTATTTATGAGACTAAACCGTGGCATCAGCAATGCTCAGTCAATGCTCCTTTCACACATTCACAGTGTGAGCTAGCTAGATGCCTATCTTTTTTTTTGTTTGTTTTTAAAAAGCCTCTTCTTGAAATGAGAGGTTTTGCTCTTTTACCTTATAATTACCTTAAATTAAACATGATAGTCCCACTGATGTGCACAATAACATTTCTATTCCCATAACACTTCAGTAATACCATAATGGCAATGGTTTATTTATATCCTCAGAGTTGTGAAGACTTGGGCTGCATCCCAAACTGCATACTACTGTAGTAAATAGTATGTCAGTACAGCTTTGGTGTCCTGACTATTTAGATGTACTTCTTATGTGCAGTATGCTGTTTGGAACACAGCCTTGAATTCTCATTAAATGTGTATTATTTGGCATTTGCAGCCATGTGATTAACCTGCATGCTACAAAATGTTGAAAATAAATTGCAGAAGCTATTTTTATACCAAAAAGGGAGATATTTCTAAATCCTACATCCAGCACTGGATGTAAGATGTAGGAGTTATAAGGAGTATGAGAGGAGGTTTGGAGTAGCCTTGAACCACATTTTCCAGTATGCACATGTGCATTGACAAACACACACAAACACCTACACTTTACATTTACATTTATGACATTTGGCAGACGCCCTTATCCAGAGAAACTTACATTTATCTCATTTATACAACTGAGGGTTGCAGTTGAGCGTTAAGGGCCTTGCTCAAGGGCCCAGCAGTGGAAGCCTCCAATCATTAGTACAATGTCTTACCCACTGAGCTACCACTGTCCTAATAAATACAGTACAGATGGTATAGAGCCATAGTTATTAAGAGTAAGACAGGAGGTTTGGAATCATCTTGAAGCCCAGACTGTTCTTTCACAGCAGGATTTCTATTTCACAAATCTGTTGGTGATTTCTCAATAACTGTACATAGTGTGGATTGCTATGAGGGGGACCTTTCTCAATGCACACACACACACACACACACACACACACACACACACACACACACACACACACACACTAACCCACACAAATGAAGTGTCAAACTTTATCAAAGTGTATTGCTTGTTGATCCCTTTCTGGGGCACACTTGATACTGGTAATGTAGCATTTCACTGCAGTGTGGCCTTTATAGGAATGAGCCATCTCATTCTCTGACACTTCACTGTGCTGTGAAGGAAAAATCCACAAATTGCAAGACAAGCAGGCAGCGGTGGCCACTGAACAGAACTGGGAAACATTTGGGATCCCGATGGGACATTCAGACTTTACATATAAAAACACAACCCACCATAATAGCAAATAACAATTAAAACTCAACAGCCCCTGAAAGTAAGCAGGCTTCCTATTGGATGCTGCTAAGGGAGAAGTGTATGGGAATGAGGAGGGTGGATGCTGGGCATTCATATTGCTGGTGATAATAGCAATCTGGTATTGTCGTTATGGGGGAACTGCCAAGACATTCAGAGAAAGCTGTATAAGGTTTAACTCTTACCTCGGACTGTACAGGGCTGCTGGCTCGATCTCTCGCTCTGTACCTTTTGAGACATTCCACACAACCATGTTACTTACTAACACTTAACATGTAAGCAAACACTGCAGCTCCTGTGTGTGTGTGTGTGTGTGTGTGTGTGTGTGTGTGTGTGTGTGTGTGTGTGTGTGTGTGTGTGTGTGTGTGTGTGTGTGTGTGTGTGTGTGTGTGTGTGTGTGTGTGTGTTTCCGTGGCAAAGAGTACATTTTCCCCAAGTGTAACAGTTGGAAGGAAAGTGAGGATTGTATTATAGGTCAAATGGGCTTCTTTATTAGAATCACTTATTTGGTGCACACATATGTGTTCAATTTAACTTGTGCAAAGGGTTGTCCTAAGTAAGCGAGACTGACCTAGACCCCCTGCAAAGGTTAAGGGGGGATGAGGGGGCTGTGCCACTTAGTTCTTTAGCTTAGGGAGAAAAAGTGAAAGAGAGAAAGAGTAAAGGGGATATGGAAGAGAGCCTTTATGGAAAGTATGCGCATGGCTCCTCTTCTACTCACGTCTTTACCACAGTGGTTCCTGCAACAGATTTTTCTCGCTCTCCCCCACTCACTCTCACTTTCTTTTTTTTCTCTTTTTTTAGAGGCAAATTACCTATCCAGCACTTTCTTGGGCCCTCAATAAAACATCTGTGGAGGTGGGAGCAGGAAGAGCAGAGCCTGGAGCATACAGTAGTGCACTTCACTGAGATACTCGGCAGCTACATGATTTTCCCATGGTTCTGTACTCCAGGTAGTAGGCAAGGTTCCAGAGGCATCCTGTGCACTTCTGGAAGTCATGCAAATCTCTCCATGGGGTGCTTTTACATCTGGGAGACTCTTATGTTAAATATTAATATTCAAAAAGAAAGGAAAAAAAAAGGAAAGAAAAAAAAAGAAAAGAAAAGAAAAGAAAAGAAAAACTTGCAACGGAGAGTCATTTCAGGGTTCTTCATCAATAGGGAACTTTTTACAGTAAGGTAGACCATTAAAGCATGTTAACAACTAGAAACAAATTTGAGAAGATTTTTTTTTTTCACTGTCACAAAAGTGTGGGATTTGTTGATTAATGTTAGAATTGCTTAGTTGGCAATGTCACACTGTGTTCATGTTCAAGTTGCTGCATCAGCAATCCCTTTATGAGAGATGGTGAAAGGCACTGCAGGCTATTTTTTTTATTATTATTATCCCATGTGCACATATGGATTGTTATTCATGAAATTTCCAACGATTGTATGTTACCCAACTCTTCACTCTGAAGAACAGTACTGTATCTGAGAGGGGAAATATTATTGGGGGCTAACTCCCCCACATATCTTTATTTAATACAGGTGGAGGAAAGGCTATGCCAGCAGTAACAATAGTGCTATTTATGCTCTGCTATCTTTAGTGGATAAGCCATTAAACAGCACTTGGTGTTTTCAGAAGGTGAGTTTTTTTTGTTTGTTTTTTTTGGTGTTTTTTTTTGACAGTCCAGTCCAGTCTGACCTGTGGACCAGTGCAGCAAGCATCCAAGCCTGACTCCTAAAGATTAATGATGCATAACGCGTCACATCCAGCTAGCAGAGATTAATAGTGCATAATGACTTGCTCCAATCTGCAAGATTGATGGCACATAATGGGTTGCAATGCTGAGTATAATCGAGCTGTCATTAGCTGCTGTGAGCAATAACAGGGTCAGTGTTATTTTTCACACATCCCTCAAAACTCACCAACTTTCTTTCTTCCTCTCCCTCTTTCCCACTTATCAGTACAAAGGTTAGCCACATCTCCAGAGACCTATATGACCTTGGGCAAGCTCAGCTACCTCCTCTCCATGCTATCCAGGGGGCATACTGTCTGCAGGCAGCACAGCTGCATAAGTATCCTTTGTGTGTGTGTGTGTGTGTGTGTGTGTGTGTGTGTGTGTGTGTGTGTGTGTGTGTGTGTTTGTGTGTGTAACCATGCACATTTTTGCTTTGATGTAAACAAGTATCTTTATTTATTTTTTATATCTAAATTAGGGCGCACCGTGGTTTAGTGGCTAGCACATTTGCCTCACACCTCCAGGGTTGGGGGTTTGATTCCTGTTGCCTCCCTGTGTGTGTGGAATTTGCATGTTCTCCCCTTGCTGCAGGGGTTTCCTCCGGGTACTCCGGTTTCCTCCCCCAGTCCAAAGACATGCATGGTAGGCTGATGGGCATGTCCAGAGTGTCCATAGTGTATGAATGTGTATGTGATTGGCACCCTGCTCAGACTGTTCCCTGCCTTGTGCCCAATGCTCACTGGGATAGGCTCCAAGTTCCCCATGACCCTGAAGGATAAGAGGTATAGAAAATGGATGGATGGACATCTCAATTACAAACCCAGATTTGATCATTTTCATATGGATTAATGACTTTTTCCTGAAGTCCAGCACATGGCATGATAGAGGCCATTTAAGGTCACAGCATCAGACCATTCGCATTTCTTTCAAGCACTGATAACATCACTCTGAGCCTAAACCCAAGGCTATAAAAGCAAATGGAGAATGCCTTGCATTTTTTTTCCATTTTGTCGAGAAGGGAAAAAAAGACTGTTGGCTGTAGAGAGTGCCAGAGAAAATGCTTCCCAAGCCACCATGACTCTACATCATACTGTAAGTGGCAGAATCACTTCTGATGGTTAATCACTGGAACATACAGCACTACTGACAACTGTTGCATTTGTTACATTTTATGAGAATCAGTACATCAGGTCACGGTACAGAAGCACAAGGCTGCCCATAAATTCCTGATGCCAATTCACATTGCATGTGCTGTCAAATCCATAGGAACACAAAGACAAACTGACACATCCTGTACACAAAGTTAAGTTCATTGTCAGGAACACAACAGTACTTCATAATAGCACCAGACACACACACATACACATACAGCATCAATTGGCAAGAGTTTGAGCAAATGAAACAATGCTATATTGAAAAAGCAAGGCTTCTATGTGAAGTGGGCTCTTTATTGAACAAAGCGGCTCTCAGGCAGAATGCGAGCCTTGGGCATTAGCCAGGAAACTCAACTGTCCCTGTCCATCAGTCTGATGAGTCTAATCAGAGGTAAACCCACCGACCCGGCCACAGTGTGTGTGTGTGTGTGTGTGTGTGTGTGTGTGTGTTGAGGTTGTGTGGCAGCCTCATTAAGCTCACTCACATTATCAACAATGCTGCCTCATTCTGTACAACAGTCTCTCTTGGTATACACTAGACAAGAGTTTTTTTTACCACTGGCCATTTACAGTGCACCAGTGGCCTTAACAGTGTAAAATATGATGACCAGAATATACAGTGTAGGAGTGCACTCAAATTATATTCACTATTTTGGAATAAATTGTATTATATTCAGTTTTGGAACTGACGTGTATTAAAGGAGAGCTTTTTCACATACTAAATTTGTGGACTCACATTTAATGCATTGGAAGTATGGTTCATTTTGTTCACTAGAGAGTCTTTAGTTTCACCCAATAAATGTTGTCACATTAAGGTCAACTGTGGCTCAGACGGATACATTTATGGGAGAAACTAGTGATGAGTGGGAGAAACTAGTGGGAGAAACTAGTGTTTTGGCAGAGACTGGATATCTCTGGACACATATTGAAAAAGAATTTTGCTCCCAGAATTAGACTTCTGAAGTCTTGCAAAAACATGTTGTGGTAAGTCAAAATTCCATAGGAAATGTATATGGGTCATTTTGACCCGCTTTATGAAGACTTGGGGTAGTGATATGAAAATGTAGCTTTTTCTTTACCTATGACCAAAAATATGGAAATCACATTGATGAAAAATTTTGACTCAATTTGTCTCGATTACATCGAATGGCTTTAAACCCCCCATCGTTGCTTGTTCTGATCCTGTGTAATGAGTCACATGATACCTTTCACGAATATTTCCTAACTCTTACTCATGTAGTTGCTTAGATTACTAGTTGAACTTGAGGCATTTTTTAAGTAGCAGTACTTTTACTTGAGTAGGTTTTTTGGCTACACTCTCTATCTCTCCACCTCCCCTAAGTCTAATACATCAGCAGCTGCTTTATGTACATATGATTGGGTACACTGGTTGTATATATAAGGAGGTGTTTTACACTTGTAATGTAATGGCTTGCTATTCTTCAACATATTGTTTATTAACCAATATGAATTATTCAGTAACTATAGTGTCACTAACAGAAAACATAATTACAATATGAGTAATGTACAGTATATCTAGACCAGCTGGCAGGTCCTGGGACTTTAGGGGTTAAATAAAATGAAGACTTTGCATGTTACACATACACTTCCAACCCTTTAATTAATTGCTGATCATATTGCACTTTGTGAGTGAAACCGTTATGCAGCACTTGTTCATTGGTGCTCTGTATTTCTTCCACAGTCTTGCTGCTTTAACCGTGCCATAACTCACACTGTGCGCGAGACATACTGACTCCGGCTCTGACAGACTCGAGCACTGCTTCCTGGGTGGTTTGAACTGGGTGTAGTACCTGCTGGCTGTCTTCCCTGCCTGCCCCGAGCCGACAGTATCCCTCCTGTTGATGATGTAGTGTACCTGTGAGTCTCAGTGGGTGGCTCATGAAGCTCAACTCCTGACCTCAAACACAAGAGGTACCGCCTGTCAGGAAGCTGGAGTGTAGAGCTACAAGCACTGGTGAACAAAGAAAGATAGAAAATGAGACTAAGTGTATTTATGCATGGAGATACAAAGAGAGCATGAAATGACTTTTATGCTTTTATTTTGGTTAGTGGTTAGCACGTTCGCCTCACACCTCCAGGGTCTGGGGTTCGATTCCTGCCGGGGCCGTGTGTGTGCGGACTTTGCATGTTCTCCCCGTGCTGTGGGGGTTTCCTCTGGTTTCCTCCACCAGTCCAAAGATTGGTGTGTCTGTAGTGTATGAATGTGTGAGTGAGTGTGTATGTGATTGTGCCCTGCAATGGATTGGCACCCTGTCCAGGGTGTACAATGCCTTGTGCCTGATGCTCCCTGGGATTGGCTTCAAGTTCCCCCATGACCCTGAAGAAGGAGTAAGCAGTAGAAGATGGATGGATGGATTTTGGTTATAAAAAAAAATTGAGTAATTACTTTATCCAGGTCAGAGTCACCAGTATTCCAGAGCTTAAGCTGGGAACACTGGATATGAGACATGAATATACCATGAATGGGACACCAGTATAGCATTCATGGTTATCTATATAGAATTATATTTCACCATTAAATCCATTAAAACCATTATCGCATTATGTTTATTGGAAACCAGTAGGCAAATTTTCATTGAAATAATTTTTAACATTCTTTTTCAGTAGATGATAGTGATGATGATGAAGAAGAAGATGATAACTATGAAGAAGAAGAGGATGATGATCACTATGAAGATGAAGGGGATGATGATGACTATGAAGAAGAGGATGATGATGATGGACAAAATGACACCAAGTGTATTCCTGTGATTTGTGTGACTGTAAATGCCTCTGTGATTTGTGTGTGTCATTGTCTCTGAGTAAGCCAGGAATGTCCTGTTTGTAGTAAGACATGAGTGTTCCGTGTATTTCACACTAACTCACAGGAGGCTCATAGTCTGGCAGGGAAAGCCCCTCTCCTTCCTATCTTAAACAAACATACAGTCCCATGTGCTGCGTCTCAGCGTATATGCCATGGCGAGACCCACAGACAGAACATGCATGGGAATCAGGCAGACAAGAAAGAGAGGTTGTGTGATAGACTGTGTGTGTGGGCGTGTTTGCTCAGAAGTGCTGGTGTGTGTCTGCTACACTGTCAGCAAGTGCTTTCTCCTTCCTTTGTGAAGAGCTGAGCCTAGCTCTGCTTTCCTGCAGCTAGATTGTGAGTCAAGGGTGGCATGAAAAACACATACGCCAACAGTGTATCTGTCTCTCTCTCATGGTCATGGTTATGGGTCTCTCTGACCCCAGTTGCTTACCTGAGAGCCATGTCCGGGTTTGAGAGTGAGACGGTGCTCTTTCACATGATGCCACATGATTTGACTAAAAAGAGACACAGGCTGCATCTTAAAGCGCATTCAATTCAGTGCCTACTGCTCGGCTGGTGATACAGTGCGTGCCGATCAGTATCAGCAGCTGTGGCTCAGGTGGTAGAGTGGGTTGTCTACTAATCGCAGGGTTGGCGGTTTGATTCCTGTCCCACATGACCCCACAAAGTGCCGAAGATACTGAACCGCATGGCAGCTCTGCTATCATTGAAGTGTGAGAGTGTGTGTATGAATGGGTGAAAACGCACTGTGTGTTTCTACACGCTTTGTAGTACCGCTAAAGTCAAAAGGTGCTATATAAGTGCAGACCATTTACCATATAAGTGGTAAGCATGAGTACAATCTGACGTACTATGCAGCAGGGATTCTGACAACACAGACTGTGTGAGACACACATCAAGTTCTTACTTGACTCCTTTCTTAATTTTATTTAATCAGATGTCTTTTTTGTGGCTACCTGGGTCCAGCACAATGTAATCTCTTCTGTTGTAACATGCCACAGCCTCTTTTTCTTTTTCTCTCTCTTTTATTTTATTTTTAACATTTTCTGAAATAAGTACTTGTAAATTAACAAAAGAAGGGCATTATTCTTCTGGTAAAATTGTGTCAATCCTGTATAAAGGGAAATATGCTGCGCCATAAACATACAATGTCCACCATGCTTTGATCCTTGTGGCTAGAAGCAAAGTGTTTCTCCATTGACAAGTACGAATTTGTCTGCACTTATTTGAGCACACAGACTGATGCCATCAGAATTGTGTGTTTCTATGATGTGCTCATGCCCCAAGTTTAGGCATTACAATATTTCCATTTTTGGAAATTATGAGGCTCAAGGCCTATTAAAGACTCATTTCATCTACTCAATTGCATCAAGGAGGTTGTAACACAATGTAGAATCCAGCTCCCTTAAAAAGCTCTGTTGTTCATTATCTCTATATAGCAGGTTAATAGTGTCAGTATTTTCAAGCTGTGCTCTCACGCTCACCCCCCCCCCCCCCCCCGCTCCCACACACATACAAAGAAAAGCTGTTTTACCACCACCCACTATCTAAATCACCTTACTCTCCCTCACATGAGCACTCACACATAGAATCTCATTCCCACACAAATTAATAGACTTTGTTAAATACAGAGCTCCTTTACACTCTCTCTCTCTCTCTCTCTCTCTCTCTCTCTCTCTCTCTCTCTCTCTCTCTCTCTCTCTCTCTCTCCCTTGCTCCCCCTCCCCAACCCCACACACACACACACACCTCCAACCCAATACACTGAACCACTGGTGAACCCTGTAACTTCAGAGGCTGTTTCTGGCCCAGCCGAGCCAGTGGCTCCCTTCTCACTTTCTCGGAGCCTTATGAAAACACAGGGAAAGAATGTAAAAAATCTGCAGCATTTCAGCAGAAGACAATAATCTTCCAGGTATGATGGGGGTGTGGGTGATGGAGCAGACCGTCCACAATGGAAGAATCTTCACTATGTGTTCTCTAAAGTGGATACCAGAGGTGTCATAACTCATACTGCACCTTGTCTTTAAGTCTGGAGACAGAGTATGGCTTGTTTTTTGTTTTTGTTTTTTATACAAGGCAATCCATAGCAATTGGCAAAGACAAGAGAAAGAGAATGAAGATCCCCAGGGATCAGTTTACTAAAGTCCATCATGTGACTCAGAGTTTGTGGTCCAGGCCAAAGTCAGCTATGATTTCCTAAAAACAACATTATAGTTTTAAACAGGTTTTTTTTTTTTTTTCTTTTTTCTTTTTTTTTTTTGCTTCTCCCAGTAAAGCCACAATTTTCCTATTAAAATAACATTGTTCAGTGATTCACTAATTGTAATATCAAAATGTTAGTCATTAACAAAACGTTTCTTTTTTGACACTTTGTGTATTCCTGCAGAAATTCAGAGAACACCCAATCCTTTTATATATATAGATATATAGATATATATAGATATATATAGATATAGATATAGATATAGATATAGATATAGATATATATAATTTTTGTATAGATGGATAGATAGATAGATAGATAGATAGATAGATAGATAGATAGATAGATGGATAGATAATTTATACCTCATTTTGTCTATGCATTTTGGTTAATGCTTTCATTTTTCTATACAAATGCTGTACTTTTTCAAAGCTGCAGAAATTTCTGTGCTAGCAGTGCTACTTTCATCCTGTGACTTCCCAGATATACTGTTACTGTTATACTAGTTAATATTTGGTAAATTTTTAGCATAACCTGTCCGTAAAGATTCAGAATGTCCTACATGCTATTTATTCTTAATACTACTTGCAGCTTGTTTGAAAGCTCTAGTAGTGCAGGAGTATAAACCCTACTTTTCCATGACACACATTTGGCTAATAAGTTGAAAAGAATACTACTACTACTACTACTACTACTACTACTACTAATAATAATAATAATAATAATAATAATAATAATAATAACATTTAACTAAATAATAGTTCCATAAGTAATATGTGAATACATTAATTTTGTTCATTATTTCTATCCATGTTTTATTTGACTCAGAATTTGACCACTGGTTGGTGGTGAGAGAAAAATAGTGATAAAACATTATATTATAGATAGAATATAATGAATATCATATCCCTCATTCCTACTTCCACTGTAATCTATAGAGTAAAAACAAAGATGGAGAAAGGTGTCTAATCAGTGTAAACGCTTGAGACTATAAAGAACAGAAATTATAAACACTGCAGAATTGGTGAAACAATGGTGTATGTCTGCTGTCCCTTATCCCTCAGCTGACTCCATAAATTGGTGTCACAAACACAAGGTGAAGGATTCTTTTTCTGACCGTGATGTTTCAGAAATCGTGCACAATCCAAAAGCATAGCTAGAAATATGCAAGTCAGACATTAGTGACAATGTAGACAACGGTGAGAATCCAGATAAGTCTACATGATTGCTGCTCTTATTAGACAAAACTACAGTGAATTGGACAAATCTAAAGAATTTTTCCATATTACACTTCTTTTTTTTTTTTTAAGATATTTTGCTTGGGAGTAGTCAAGTCGAGGCAGCACAGTGGTGCACCAGGTAACATTGCTGGCTCACAGGGTCCTAGTTTGAGCTTGAGGTCAGGTCTCTGTGGCGTTTCATTTCATGTTATCCCCATGTCTGGGTGAGTATCCTCAGGGTTCTCTGGTTTCCTCCCATCTTCCAGAAATATGCAGGTAGTCGGATTAGCTGTATTAAATTGCACCTAGGTATGAATGAGTGTGAGAATTATTGTGTGGCTGCAATGGACTGGTGTTCAGTGTTCCTGGGATAGGCTCCAGATACACTGCAACCCTGACCAAGATACAGCTATAACTGAAAGTGATTAAGTGAGTGTAGTCAAAGAAAAAAACTGCTTTGCTTCTGTAGTCTAACATGGTAAAATTGGACAGAGCTGTTTTAAGTAAAGATTTGAGACTTCATCTGCATAGAAAGAAAATTACATTTGTAACTCTGGATACAGTCACACTGCATAAATATAAATGAAAACATCCTCAATCATCAGATTCTCACACACGAGTCCTAAAAGTAGGCAACAAGAACCCAGTTAAACAAATGAGACAAAAATATAATACTTGGTCATTTATTTATTGAGGAAAATAATCCAATATTACATATCTGTGAATGGAAAAAGTACTTAAACCATTCAGATTAGCAGTTAATTTGAAGGTGAAATTAGAGTCAAGTGTTTTCAGTCAATGGAATCACAAAGAAATGGGATCTATCAAAGTTTGATCTTCACAACACATGTTTGTGGAATTAATATTATGTGTAATACACACACACACACACACACACACACACACACACACACACACACACACACACACACACACACACACACATAATATAATCTGTGTTTGGACAAGCATTCCTCAGTCACTGCATCAAAGACACACAAATTGTGCTTTGGAGAAAGGGAAAGCTTTTTTTTTAGTCTTTTGTCAATCTGATGCACATTTTCACTTTCCTTGTGGTCTTTTCGATTTCAGGAAAAAAATGTATGAAGGCTTTCCACAGCCAACAAATATGAACAATTAATGACAGCTTTCCATCTGAAAAACAGGAAGCACAACAGTTTTTTGGCTCTCGTAGTCACTGTTTAGTTCCTCTGTGCCTGCTCTTTATCAGATGAGAGAGCCTTGGTAGCTATTTTGCACTGATCTTTTCGTATGACACACACACACACACACACACACACACACACACACACACACACACACACACACACACACACACACACACACACACACATACCCCAAATCCCCAGCCCCTGATCAAATTCTAACCATTAGGATTAGAAACCTCAAATCTGGACTTGGATCAGGGGAGAAGATCAAATTTGAAAGATAAAGAGTTGAGTGAGTTCCTCAGCCCTGGCAATATTATCCTCTCAAAAGATGGGAATACAAGAAGAAAAAAGAGAGAGGGAGATTGAAAGATAGGGCAAGAGAGTGAGAGAGAGTGAGGGTGAGGGAGTCTGCGTGACAGAAGTGTCTGCTGAAAGAAGATCAGGCTCGGGTAGCGTGTGAAGCCTATCTGTCTGTCAGATCAGAGGCTGTCGCCTCTCCCCAGTGCGCCGTCTGACGTGCAGGCACCTGCTGCGCTTCCACACAACAACCTCAACACACGCACACACTTTCCCTCAGGCCACAGGCGCCACCTGATCCTCCAGCCCTTCATAATCCTGGACAAAGTGTTCCCCATTTCTGCTACAGGACCTCGCTGGAGAACATTAGACCCATGCAGTTTGCCGCTGTTCCCTTATTTTGCATGAAATATGGACAAATGATCTTATAATCAGGTGTGGAAATGTGTTTGGACATGCTGGGAGGCCTCATACAACTATGCACACTAGTGACATGTACTAATAGCTCTACAGATGTGCTTTCGTGTTTTTGTGCCATGCATTTTCAAGGAGGATATCAAAAAATGACTGTTTGTGTTATGAGCACACATTTGAGTATTATCATTATAGGGGTGGTATGTGTGTGAGGGCGTGTGATTATCTCAGATATTTGTGGCAGCTGGTAACATTAACCAGAGTATGCTCACTTGAAAGATTAAGGAGATCAGAACAGTACAAGAGCCCCCTATCTGCTCTTCTGGGTTATTTGATATATTCGTATCACATTTATCTGTCTCTTGTTCTCTCTCTCTCTCTCTCTCTCTCTCTCTCTCTCTCTCTCTCTCTCTCTCTCTCTTTCTCACTGTGGCTGAGGCAGTGAAGTATTCCCCTTCCGAATACTCCAGACAGAAACACCCACACACAGCTCCCTCTTCCACCTCCTGCTGTGGAAACTATGAGCGCCTTACACGATCTTCTCAAATGATTATTATGTGTAATATTACAATCTTATTCCCCCAATTTATTTGTCTGCCTATAACAGAGGGTGCATGTCGGGTTGGCCCATTACCTGAGGTTCCCTTCGCAGTGGAGATTCCCAGGCCATTCCAGAAGCATTAGGCCATGAATCATATCACGGGGAAACACTTGTCAGATATAAATTCTAATAAGGCCATATAAAACCACATGCAGCAAGCATTAAAGGCATGCTGTGTGGACACTGGTCCAAGGAGTGTGGACAGGGATAAAGAGAAAGGGGAAATGGAGGTCAGATGAAGGAGGAGGATGAGAGCCCATGCAAGTGTATGGCTATGAGAGAGAGAGAGAGAGAGAGAGAGAGAGAGAGAGAGAGAGAGAGAGAGAGAGGGAGGGTGTAGTAGCATTGATGAAGGTCCAACTTTCACAGCTACTTTGTCATTTTTCAGACATCTTTCATACTTCAATTCACTGATTGAAAAACAAATGAAATCTTCTGAATCTGACAAACTGCCAAAATGGCTTCAACGTCTGAAGATATACTGGGAATTTACATCCTTATTTACAAGACCCATGTGAAGGTATTGTTTCCATTGGACAGTAGTTGGATTTATGCCCTCATTGCCTGTAGTAGTTAAAGCAGAGATGGTCAAAGCAGAGGAAACCGAACATCCCTGCTCCTTCACTACAGCCAGGAGACATTTTTACAGTAGGCCCATAAGGCCAGACTGTACTCTCTCTCTCTCTCTCTCTCTCTCTCTCTCTCTCTCTCTCTCTCTCTCTCTCTCCACTCAACATGCTCCTTGCTCACTCAAACTGAGCTCAGTCAAACTGAGAGAATGGAAAAACTGACTGCACATTCTCGCTCTGTCTTATTTTTCATTTTAACTGTGATGAATTTAACATGTTGGAGATCATTTGAATCTAACCAAACATGAAACGCCTGGCCACAATAAGCATACCTTCCAATGTTGTTAACTCAGTTGAGTAACTTCTCTTGAGTGGATTGAACAGCAGCCATCTGTGATAAGTGCAGGGCACCTTCTCTGTAATCTGGTGACCCTCACTGGTCTCCCATAACTATGACATTTCCATTTCATTGGCCATGGTCTTATACTTCCAACCAGTGCCGTTGAGAGAGAGAGAGAGTAAAAAGCAAGACCTGAATAGACTTTCCCAAGCAATACTGACTGGATCAGTATTTCATTCACACCTTAGGGCAGGTTAGAGTAGACAATCCACCTACTAGCACATTTTGGAGAAGTTTAAAGAACCCACGTGGATATTTGTCGAATATTTGAAAATGTGTACAGACAGTAATCGGACCTCAGGCTCGATCCCAGAACCCTGGAGCTGTGACATCCCAGTACTACACACTGTTCTGCTCTGCAACAGCCGAACTTGCCTATACTGTATATTTATGTGGAGTTTTGCATGTTCTCACCATGTCCATGTGGGTTTCCTCTGGAATCTCTGGTTTCCTTCCACCTCAAAAAACATAGCAGTAGGTGCCGTCCTACCAGGGTACATCCTACCGTGTGCTCAGTGTTCCCAGGATTGGCTCTGGATCCACTGCCATCTTGACTAGGATAAAGTGTTTCCTGAAGATGAATTAATAAATTAATGAATAAAATTAGCTATGATTTACTAGGATTTTACTGTAGTACTTCCTTTGTATTAAAAAAAAATCCTGTTCCAGTTTGACAATCAAAATGAACTGTACTATATCTCTATTTCTACATGATGTATCAAGACCAAAACAAAAATCCCATTGATGTTTTGAAGCCAGCACTTTCAACAGCAGTTGAATGTATTGTTTAGAATGATGTTTCTTGTTTGTTTGTTTGTTTGTTTGCTTGTAACATTGTCATAAAAATGATGTCTTACTCATGCAGGAATGATCAGCACCGTAATAACATGCAGTATAGTAGAATGTAATATAGTCAGCCTGCATCATACTGTTCAAACATCACACAATAGTGCTCTTATCAGAGCTGGTTGTCAAGTAATCATAGGGCTGGCGGTTCGATTCCCGGCCCACGTGACTCCATATACCGAAGTGTCCTTGGGCAAGACACTGAACCCCAAGTTGCTTCCGATGGCAAGTTAGCACCTTGCATGGCAGCTCTGCTACCATTGGTGTGTGAGTGTATGTGTGAATGGGTGAATGAGACACAGTTTAAAGCGCTTTGGATAAAAGCGCTATATAAGTGCAGACCATTAAACATTTACCATTTCATGAAATGACATCCTGACCAGCGTATTATAGTGACATGCATACCATAGTAACCATGTTATAGGTATGGTTTTATTTTTACACCCAGAAAAAGCCTGGTTATTTTACCAAAAACCCAAGATTACTTTTAGGGAAAAAGTGTCCTGAGCTAACAAATTAAGCAGCAGTTTTATGGTTCTGAGGAATTTGGTGTGTGGACACAGAAAGACATGATTAAAAATCCTTGCTTTTCAGAGCATATTAATCTTCTGTTGGACAGCTGCACATGTGTGTAAGTGTAAAGATTGTAGATTTTTATGCCAGGTGTGTCTTCTCACCACTATGTGGTAGTATTTGGCACCATGCCCTCTCAGTACTCTACCTAATCAGGGCAGATTTCCAGTTTTCAAAGAGAGGACTACCGATTGTTTTGTTTATCCTGTTCATTTTTATTTCTGCTAGTGAGCTGTTCTCGAAACACTGCCGTTGCTATTGTGTGATCCAACCATTTACAGCCCATTAGTGTAAAGCTCTTCAGTGTACCCAAACGTAGGTCACATTTTTCTTGCAGTGGAAGTGAATCTATGGCTTTGGTATTGTTTTTATTTGCAGCATGAAGTGTGATCTGATGAGACGTATGAGAGAGTGCCAAACAGCATGCAGGTGAGGGTGGAGACAGGAGCAGCAGCAGGAGGAGGAGGAGAAAGAGGGAAGATCTGCCAAGGTGGCAGTATCATCTCCACGTTTAAACCTCTGTGTGCTGCAGTGAGGAAATAAAATGTGGGTTTATAATTATGCACACCCGTTTTCCATGAAACAGCTTATGATCAAGATGGGCTTAGTAATGAAAGAGAAAGAGTGAGTGAGAGAGAGAGAGAGAGAGAGAGAGAGAGAGAGAGAGAGAGAGAGAGAGAGAGAGAGAGAGCTATATGGACAGAGAGAAATCATCTAAGCATTTAAGTAATCATGCCAAGACTTGAATGTGTTATTTATCTGATACTGGAAAAAGATCATATAAAGTGTTTTACCTCCTGCGCTATGCCTCACTGCTGTTGGGGAGGTCACAATTACACTCATTTTCATGTCTTACTCACTGTGGCTGCATCCTGGCTGAGGAAGACACATTAACTCTGCTTCTACCATTATGGAAAAATATGACCTCAGTGCCAGGCTGCTTTACATGCCGTAGTGATGTAGTAATAAGTGAGTGAGTCAGGAGGCAATTTGGCACTTTAACACCGATGATGAAATACTCATTTTCACACCAACAACTCTGGTTAATCATTTATTCAGCTGTAAGCCGTGATCAGGGCAGATGTTTGCTTTTTAGGTACTGTGTTAAATCAGTCAGATGAAAATAATTATAGCCGTAGGCGCATAATTCCTCTTTTACAAAAATATCATTATTCCTGTTTCACTGACTAAAATCCACTGGTTAAGCTTTACATTTATGCTTAATGTTTAACTAATGATATGATGTAATGTGCCATAAAATCAGAATTTGTGTTTCAGAGCTTTTTGCACCTATCTCTTAGTGTTACAGACAACAACAGAGCATATGTAATTGACTGACTCATTCGGTGTCTGTTGCTCAGAAAACCACTGGCTTCTTTCTTTTTCAGGACATTCCAAATTGTTGTACTGGCTTTGCCCAAAGTTTGTGCAATGCCTCTGATTGATTTTCCCTCGCAGCTTCAGAATGGCTTGCTTTTCTCCCATAGACAGCTCTCTGATCTTCATGTTGGCTTATCCTTTTTAACAACACATGCGGTCTTCACAGGTGAAACCGAAGGCTACAACCAAGAGTTGATGTTTGAAAGCATAAACAAAAACTCTGGCAGCATATTCATAAACCATGTTTAACAAATTTTAGAAAACTGTTAACAAAGAACGCTGTTTATTTGAAGACCATGTTCAATTTTTGCCACTGCGTGCACTGTTTTCAGTTTCAGAGTGTTTTTCTTCTTTCTCATTGTATGTTTTTGTTCATTTCTTGAAAGGTTACTTTTGGCACAAATGAAGTTCCATACTTGTCAGGCATTACCTGTAAAATCAAAAGTAAGTGTGACAGTGAAAGTCTCCGGAAGAACTGGAGCGAATTTACTACCAGCGAATTTCCTTATAAAACTGCACAAAATGTACCTGAGGCTACAGATGCATTTTTAAAGACAAAGGGTTTTCACTGAAATATTGGCTTGAAATATTGGACTTTAAAGAAGTTATTTTTTATGTAGAAAATGTTTAATTGAATTATACTTGAAGGCATCGTTTGACAACTTTTCTTAAGAATATTGCACAGATCTGTATGTCCCACCTTCAGAAGAGGGTCTTGCTCTACAGTAGCAGCTTATTAGCGGCTAACATGGTTTGTTTGTGCTTGCCTACAAATTGGGTAGTCTAATACACTCTATGTGCTACATTCTATTTTGTTTAACACATCTACATAGAAATACTAGGAAATAAAAACTGAACTCTCTTCTCATATTCATCTTTTGATCTCAAACCCAAATGTCTTCAGTCTACAGCAAAAACAATGAATTGGCTTTGCCGTTCCAATAGTTTAGGAGGCGGCTGCATATATAGGTGTTTTACCTACAGGGTTCAGTGCTGAAATATGCTGCGTCCTCAGACAGATTAAGAAAGTGGTTCTGTCCTTATACACTGTCAGGGTTTCTCCGTCAGTAAGAGTAATTACAAGGCTCCCATTAATCTGTTCACTGTTCTCCATTTTTAGCTAGCGCTCTAAGCTACTGTCAGGTTTGTTTGGTTTGTTTGGTTTGTTTGTTTGATTGTGTGGCGTATTCGAACAGTATTGGCTGTTGCATAAGCCAGTCAAACAGTTCAACAGGACCTCAGTGGGACTTTCTGTTTCAGAAAGAAATACATGAACATGCAGATATAAAAACACAGCTAAGAAGCAATTTTATAGGCACTTTAAAACAAATAACTGATTAATAAGCTGAGACTTTTAAAAGGTTGATATTAGTTTTATGATTTAGAGTTTATAAGTGCTAAAATTCATGGTTTGATAATGCAGTAAATAATGATCCTTAATATAAATCTAAATAAATTACTGTTGATTTTCTTTTATTTAATCCCATCTGAATGTTTTTCTCCCCTTCCTTAAATAAAACACATCACAGTCCTTACAGTCATGACTCATCTTGTTACTTTGTTATTGGCTGTACACTCTATTAGTCTACAATTTCTTCTGTTCTGGTGAAAATACCTGAAGTGCTGTCTCAGTGTTTGGCTCTATTCATGGCACACAGCACTCGACCTGTGTACAAGACCCAAGCACATTGCTTCCAAATCTCCATAGAGAGATGACATCAGTGGCCTTGACATACTGTGTTTGCCTGGTTTTGTGGCCTGGGGGTGGGGGTGAGGGGCAAAACACACTCACAGGGATTTAAACAGCTTACGGAGCAGCGAGTCATGGAGTCTCTGCTTTAGTGTTTCTCTCTCACACACAGTAAGCCTCTGTTTTTACACAAATAACACACACACTTAAACAGCTGTGCTTGCTCTTGCTCTCTAAGGTGTGTAGTTATTTATAAATGACTGTCGTATCAATGCGTTTGTGAACAATTTGAACTTACCCTTTCCCCTCCTTCACAGCTGAACTCTATAAACACACACATGCTCTGCAATATAGCATTGCATCACAAGGCTTCTCCTTTCCTCCAGATTCTGACCAAAGGAGGAGTGGGGGGAGAAAAACATCAGGGAATTATGTAAAGACATTGAGGCACCCTTTGTGTTGTCTTCATCCCTCATAGGGCACATCAGATGAGATGAGACTGAGGCAATCTCTTTGCAAAGAAATGGTGAGTCACACCGTGGTAAGCCATAAATCTTCAAACCGATCATTAGTGTGAAAGGAACTTTTTAATAACCACTAATTATGTTGATTTGAAAATAACGTGTTTGTTATTGTTGGGTACTTTGAGGCTTGTTCACAGATGCAGATTCAGTCATTTCAGGATCCCTCAAATACTGAGAAGAAGTGACGTCAGTGTGGCCATGTCCCATTAACCAAAAGTGAATGATAATTAGACTTATATTGATTTTCCATGTTGTTAACAAGACTTTGATTAAACTGTTTTACGTTTACAGAACTCAGCCTACTGTATGTGCCATGTGATATCTGTTAAAAGCCCCATGAAATATCAAAATAGCTGTTGATTTGATTCTTATGTTGATATATTTCCTTCTGAAACAGAAAGTCAGCGACATTGTGTCAAATACTTCACTTATTTACACAACAACCAACAGAATTCAAGATGTACCACATCCCCACCAAATCTAAACAAACCTGACAGCAGCTTAGTGAGCTAGCTAGATGTAGAGCAGTGGTTCTCAAACTTTTTCAGCATGAGGCCCCTCTTGTGTAGACTGCATCCCTTTGTGTCCCCCTAGAGTCGTCAAATTTTCACAATTGAGTTTTTCATGCTAGGCTGTTCTGTATTATTCATTTTAAATAGTCTTAGGTTTTATCAGCATGTGGCTAAGAGTACTGTACACTAGTACTGTCACGATTTCCCCTCATGCCAAGCGTTGGAGCAAGCAGGTTTTTCGGATTTTCAGTGACATTGACTTTGTTTACTTTCAACACGTGCATCTGTTATGGTTTATGTCCTGTCTCCGCCCCTGTATTGTCACTGGTTGTTTCCTTCTGTGTCATCATTAGTCTCAGATGTTTTGTGTTCACCCTTGATTACGTTCGTCATTTAAACCCCTCGTCTCTCTTTGTACTTTGTGAAGTATTACGTGAGTTTTCCATATACCAAGCATTTGTTCCTTGTTTAATGTGTTATAGTTTTGATATTGTTTTCACCCTCATTCTTCAATTTTGTTTAGTCTCGTTTATGCCCGTTTGCCGATCACGTGACCCGTTGCCTGTTTTTGACCATGCTATTGTCTCACGATTTGGATTTGTCTATCACTACTCTAATAAGGCTCTTATCTGCATCTGCATCCGTCCTAACCTCCATCACATTAAATTACGTGATAAGTATATAAACAGATGTCTATAACAGTCTGGTGTGTGTTTGGTGTGCGTCTTAGTGTGCTGTGTATAATTGATTAATATTTCTTATTTTTATGTACACCATAGTTCAAAGGTTGATAATCCCAACTTACATAGAGGTAAAATATATATATATATATATATATATATATATATATATATATATATATATATATATATATATATATATATATATATATATATATATATATTAAAGAATGTTCTAGAATTTCTATGCGGCCCTCCTGGTGCCACTTGGTGGCCCCCCAGGGGGCCATGGCCCCCAGTTTGACAACCACTGATATAGATAACAGTAGAGAGATTAACAAGAGTCTTTTACTTACTCTGACTCATGGGGAAGCCCAGACAGATCGGTAATCGCACTCTTGCTCAGTCTAAAGCAACATATTCTAGCAATTAACACCCCCAGTTGGTAAACCACTCTTCCAAAAAAAAAAGTCACATAAGAATGACCTTGTACAAAGTCCACACTCTTCAAAATGAATAAATTCCAGCATTTTTTTCTTAACCAAGGCATGGTTGGAGAAGGGAATAGTGTGCAAGAAGATGCACATCGAAAAACCATGTTAGCCTCTAACAAGCTGCTACTGTAAGACCCACCCCTGAGGGCAGGACATACAGTTCTCTGCAATAGTCTTAAGAAAAGTTGTCAAGCAAAGGTGCCTTCAAATATAATGCAATTAAACATTTTCTACATAAAAAATAACTTCTTTAAAGTCCAGTATTTCAAGCCAATATTCAAGCCAGTGGCAACCCTTTGTCTTTAAAAATGCATATGTAGTCTCTGGTACAGTTTCTGCAGTTTTATAAGGAAATTCGCTGGTAGTTTGTTTCAGCATCTTGGAGAATCTGCCACAGATCTTCTGGAGCCTTTCACTGTAACACTTACTTCTGATTTTACAGGTAATGACTGACAAGTATAGAACTCAATTTGTGCCAGAAGTATTGAATGTAACCTTTCAAGAAATGAACAAAAATATACAATGAGAAAGAAGAAAAACACTCTGAAACTGAAAACAGTGCACGCAGTGGCAAAAATTGAACATGGTCTTCAAATAAACAGCGTTCTTTGTTAACAGTTTTCTAAGATTTGTTTTAGCTAATCATGGTTTCTGAATGCAGTGCCAGAGTTTTCATTTATGCTTTCAAATCTCCCTGACAAGGAAATCGAGGCCTTTAGTGAAATTTTGGAGCACATTCTGGATGCGGTTCTCAGTTATAGTTAATAGTTATAGCGATTGTACTTTGTAGTGGAAATGACTTACTTAATTAGTTGTAATTAATATTTGAAGTTTGGATAGTCTCATACAACAATTTTTTTGAGATGAGCTCACAGGAGCTGTACGGAACGGCACGGAGCGGCGGCGTCATCATCGTCGTCATCATCCTCCTCCTCAGCTGGACAATCGAGCTGTTGATACAAATCTCACAAGCCAATGAGCATAAATCACTGTTAAGCCCCACCCACACGAGAGGTTTGTAATGTTCGTGAAATGTTCGTGAAATCGAATGTAAATGAAAAGTCTGAAAGCGTAAACGAAAACTCTGGCAGCGCATTCATTAAGCATGATTAGCAAAAACGACGCTTAGAAACAAAGAATGCTGTGTATTTGAAGACCATGTAAAATTTTTGACACTGCGTTCACTGCTTTCCCTTCCAGAGTGTTTTTCTTTTTTGTACATCTTTGTTCTTTTCTTGAAAAGTTACGCACAAATTGAATTCCATAGACAAGCAGCATTCTTTTTTTGTTTGAAAAGTGTCAGTACTACAGAACTACAAATGTGCAGCTTCATATCGGTGGCCATAAGAAAAAAAAAACACCAATTTTGTTTTCAGAGGCACTTTAACACTGCCTCTGTTCAAGAAATGAAACTAGTCCAGTTTAACAGTGTGTCACAAGTGATAAGAACTGGACAAAGAACCAAAATGTTTTATGGCAAGAATTTTTTTTTAAATTATTATTTCTTTCAATTCTGTTTATGCGCTGTAAGCTCATTCATTCTAACAGTTCTACATTCATAATATTTATTCCATTTCATTGCAGCCATAGCAGCAAAAATGTTAAACATTAACAACAAAATACAAACAATCATTCAAAAAGTAAACAAAAAAAGAATAAAAATGATGTCATGACTTTTAAATGTGTTCTCATTGCTGAAGTGTGATTTCAAAGGACATTTTTTCCCCCTTGTGTACTCTGCTTTTCTCACTGGGGCTACTATCATCAGCAATAATTCCAGTGAAGAAGCCTTACTGATGACAGCGACTGTGTTATTTGTAAAACAGTATCATAAACTCACTGCCCTCCCTTCAGCACATGGTATTTGTCTCTCTGAGTATTTGTCTATCTTTCCTGAACATGTTGTGTAGTGTGTACCAAGAAGAAAGGTATGAAAGAGGGCAGTTGGTGTGGTGTCTCTGTGTAACTACCCCAGAACTTTCACAATGGGCTCCCTCATGGGCTCACTGATTACATATTTGTACCTCGGGGGCCATGAGGCTGAAAAAAAAAACCCACAGAGGGTGGAGAAGGAATCTGTATGCCAAACCCACACCCTGCTCTCTGGTTTTGATCTTCCAGTGTTGCAACAACCAGCATCATGTCATCGCTCCAGCAAAAGCCATCACTATTATCTGTATGTCAACAGTCTCCCTTGTTTTCCCTTATTCTCCCTACAGGGAAGAAGACAGTTGTTGTTTTTTGCCTTTTGAGAAGAAAACAAGGCATGCAAAACAAGATGAAGAAATAATTAAGCAAGTCATGACCACCTGATCATAACAAAGAACACATACATCGGGCATTTGTTGTACGAGATAAGAGCTAGGAGAACTCTTACTGAAAAACTGTGTGCCTTGGTAAGATGAGTCCTTGTAGGAATAGGAAATTTCGATGCCAGAGTGAAATTCCTTTCGTTCAAATGTATATCACAGTGTCCTTTGAGTCCCACAGAAGGGTGAGAGAGAGAGTAACAGAGAGAGCGAAAGAAAAAAAGAGGGATAGACACTTTTCGTAATGTACCTAACGCGCTAGCATTAAAACAAGCTCAATGCCACCTTTCATCGCTTCATTACGCACATTCAACATTCCTGTGATAACTTGGACGACGGAGCTCCTCTCCACAGCAGCTCTGGAGCTCAGTGCAGGCGATGACATATGAATATTGAGAAAGATTTCTGGAGCTGCGTCCAAGGTGAGAGCCCGCGGGGCTTGAGCGGCATTCGGTCCATTTAGAGCCGCATGAGGGCGTGATGTCATGCGAATGGGGGGTGGAGAGAGGAGTGAAGTCACTCTGATTGAGTGAGCTGACGACAGATTAGATGAGACAAAAGAGAGCAATTGAAGCACATGGGTCATGACCAGCATCCACCGGGGCCATGACTCACAACTCACAGCCGAGGAGTGGAAGCAATATGCGATTATAGACCGAGTGAAAATGCGACGATGAAGCGTTATCAAAGTTGCTACAGTGAGATATGTTTGCAGCTCCATGAGACTGATTTGCACCGACAAAGCAAGATGTTTTGGAATAAAAAGCTTTCAGAGAGTCTGTGGGGTCTCTGTGGCGTGGTAGATTCTGACCTGGACCTAATCAGAGCAAGTGTACAGGAGCCAGGAGGCTGCAGCCAGGATCGTAAGCAAACGCACACGGTTACAGTGAATCACCCGAGTCTTCAAGGCCTCCGCACATATGGTCATCCAGAAATGTCCTACTGTGGCTCACAGCTGCACATTATATCCGAATTATGGGATAGCATGACTGTGTAAATGCAGTCTTCCGCAACCAGATTCCTTTCGCTCAAATTCATATCGCAGTGTCCTGGAGTGTGTGTCCCACAGAGGGAGAGAAAGAGAGGAAGAAAAAGAGAGAGGAAAAATAGCAGGACACTTTAACATTCATCTTTCTGTTAATTGATACAGTGAAATCTTGGAGGAAAAACAGCAAAATAAACTTTCATGTACATTTTTATAGGAACACTTCCGAAACAACAATGATGATTTAAATGCTAGCAAATTGTGAAATATGTCACTTGTATTTAATGGATTGATCTACTCGAGTCAGCTAAATAAATTTTGCAGATATTGGCTGCAGAGATTGACTGTGTGTTCAGGTTATGACTTGTAACCATTGTATTACGTTAACCTGGAGAAATCATCCATTTACCACTCTATAGTCTAGCATGTGGGAACACTAACTCTAGTACTGTAATATATAGCTGGTAATTCTGAATGATCTACTCACCTGTGGACCTTTTCAGTCCATTTCCACCAGTCCTCTGCGACTAAAGGGATCATTGAGCAGACCTCAAAATTAGCTTTCCATTAGAATAACATAGTTTCAAAGCACCTGGCTGAGCAGGTGGGTGTACCGAATATAGGCTTATCAAGAGTTCACTGGGGCTAGTGGAGATCTAGTTGTAGAAAATCCTAGGAAGCCAACATAGATAAAAACAGACAGCAAATAAATGCAAAGCATACACACATATACACTACCTAAACACATATACAAATGCCCATGTAAATGTGTATACACACATTCAGACCTCTGGATCCTTTCATCCAGGATCATGTTCTATATGGCTCTGGAACAGTACCAGTGTCTGTTTCTTCACTTTACACACACACATTTTCCACATGGGCAAAATGGCTTTTACACATTTACTGATTCCTCAAAAGATGGAAAATAATGGACTCGGTATTCAAGTCAGCACCTTGTTCACACAGGAATATTCATCCTTATCAAAAAAAAAAAACCACACACACACACTTTCCTGCCTTTGCTACATCATGTTTCTCTCATACATAAAGTAAAAGCATATGCCGTTTGTTGGTCGGGAGGTAATGCCATTAATCTTGCTTTAATATATTTCACTTCCTTCTGTTGCTGTCCGGGCCTGGACGACTTTAGTCAAGATTTGCGTTCTCTGACTGTTTGATCTCATCATACAACAAATCCACATCATACCAACAGCAGGAGCATTGGACACTCAGTTATCTGAAGAATGACTGCTGCTCGTTATTTTTATTCATTGAATAATAAATTCCCTTTCTGCACTTTCTCAAGGACACCCACCTGGAGCTGATATTCTCAACTTAACACCATTACCGATGACATTGCCTGAAGTACTAACCTTGAAACTTGACATATTAGTCCATTTAAAAAGAAAACTTTTTTGTCCTCGGTTTGCTGTGAATACTTGAACAGGGATGCAACGGAATATGAATAGCCTACATTATTTAGAATGAACAGATATAGATAGGAATAGGAGGAGTACACTTTGTTGTTTTTGTTTTATTTGTTTGTTTTTAGAATGTATGCCAGAAAGGTTCACATGGCATCTTTTGACACTATGCACAGTAGAGGTGTGAATTAGGAAAAGGTTCTGAGCGGGCTCATATGAAGTTCATGGAACAAAGAAAGACCACGTTCATTAACATGAACGTGAACGATGATGCATTTACAGTGATGCATTAAGAGTGTTCATTCATTAATCCTTAGTTACCGCCTGGTCAGGGTCTTGGGAATTTAAATTAAGCTACCAGTTTGTTTATATTTCAGGAAATACTATAGAACCAGCTAAAGTTGTTAGAAAATTGCAGGCAGGTACAAACAAATATAAAAACTGCATGAGCACAAAAGTCCTGCACAAATATCTATTTAAAAAAAAAAAGAATGAAAAAGAAAATCTAGTTTAGGCCATGCTCACTTCAGGTTTAGATATACATCAGATGTGATTATTTGGAGCACTAAACAGATACAGGTACAGATCATTCCACTGTGTTTAGAGCTGCAACAACTAATCAATAACAATCGATAATTAAAATAATCAGCGAAGAATTTCATTATGGATTAGTTAGGTCTGTGACGTCACGGTGGATAACCCCCCCATCAGTGACGTCATGTCATGTCACAATGGTGAAAAACATATTTCTATTAATAAAACACATGAAAATCAGCAGAGGACACACAGTGAGCTGCTGCTAGGGGAAAAGTGTACGATCCAGGTCGTCCAAAACATGAGAATGTTTTATATTAAACGCTTCAAACAAACTGGTAAGTGTATTAATGTGGCTTGTCGGGTCAGATGCTGCGACAGATTCGTGTGCTGTTTAATGTGTTCCAGACATGTTTTCTTCAGCACAGAAAGGACATTTTTCCCTTTATATCCTTATCTGTAAATGTTAGAAATCCACACCAGTATTTCCATTTTACATAATGTCTCGTCCTGACAGCGAGTGAGTCTCCATTAAACTTCACCAAATGAGGGCGAGTCCACGCATACGCAACAATCAAACAGCATACAATAGAACGGAAGAGCAATAACTCTGACTAAAATATCAATTTAGATCAAATATGTTGTCTGATGCTAAATTCAGCTTTATTTAGAAACAAAAGTAACTGTTTTTTTTATGAAAGCAGTAATTTTAATAGGGTTAGAACATGTAATTGTATAGAAATGCAAGAAGTGTCATACATTTACAGAATAAAGTAACGTTACTGTGTTCAGATGAGTGAATGTGTGTGTTACTGCAGAACATTCAACCTCTTACCAGTTGACACTTAGTTTGTGCTTTTCTTTTTCTTTTTCAGTATTTTAATATAGTGAATAACTTTTGCTTTTAAAGCTTGTGGACAATCAGTTGTTGGTTTTTTTAAATACTTTGCACAGTGCATAGCATAGCCCACATAGATATATTTAATACCTTTTTCATAGCCTTCAATGTTTGAAAGATAACATTGGGCAGAATGTGAAATAATGATTTTTTTTCAGGGGAAAAATACAGAAAATAAAAAGTGGCCTTTTAATCCAACAAATATATTAATGAAAGAAACAATCAACAGATTAATCAATGTGTTACAAATCTATCAAATACCTGCAGAACAAAAACAGGAAAAAAAAAAAAAACCTTCCTTTAAGTTGTGCCCTCTGATGTTTGCTTCCTGCCCTGTCATGAAACCTAGTGAATTTGTATAAACAGCCAAGTTGGAAGCTCCCCAGAGCTGCCTCTTCAATAACAGAGATTGAGTCCCCTTCCTGCCAGCTCGTGAAGAAGATGGACATAGTACCTGGTCTCAACTCCTCCCTGTACACCCATGCCATATACTGTATATATAAGACCTTTATTCTCTCATTCCTCTACCCAGAACCTAACCTCAGCCTGTAAGTAATCACAAAACAGGCCCCAGCTGAATGGAGAGGATGGATTACTAAAACCCCACACACACGCACAGCAATAAACACACTCACAATCACCTTTCTGTTTTCCTGCGCTTCCTGGGTTTTAGAGCCAGTATGGAATTCGGGTTTCAGATTTGTTCCTCTTAGTTAGGTTTCTGAACCCCACAGAGAGGCTGATCTGTGATACTGCCTCAGTCAATTATAAGACTGTATAATGATGGATAGCTAGCCATTGAATTTTAAACCTATTGTTCATATCTGCTACACAGAGCTGAAGGAATAAGGGGAATACATTTTAATAGTAAAGACACAAGTGCTCTCTAGTGCACTGAAAAGCGTTTTTTGAAAAGTGTAGGAATGCAATTTTTTTTTTTAGATGTAAAGTAAAACCAATAAATGCAGTAAGGGTTTCTCCAAGCTCCCAGGACTGAAAATTCTGAATGGAGCTGAACTTTGTGGTAATTTACTTAAGCCAACTTCCTGCAGCACCATAACCACAACTGATCCAAATACTTTCAATGATCTCACAACGGTCAACTGACAAGGCTCTATTGTATTTTTCCACAAAAAAACCCTTGACATCACTTTTTTTTTTTTTTTTTTTTGAGAAAATAAAGAATCTCTGTCATCCTTCTACATGTTTAATTTGCCTAACCTCTAAATAAACATTTGACCACTGTGTGTTCAGTAGCACAGATCTGGGACAGATACCACTGAGAGACAAAGGAAAGGAGAGATATTCAATAACTTCGGTAACTCTCTCCAACAAAACCCTTCTTTCTTCTTGCTCTCTCTCTCTCTCCCTATCTCTTCGCCTCCAGAGGAGAATGACTGGAGAGGGGAGAGAATAATAAATAACTTATTCACTACAGTGTCTGATTTCAAAGAAAAGTGAACACGAGGGCCAGGATGTGATGGAGGAGAGGGAGAGCTGGACCCCTGGGATGAGCCATCACAATCTAATGATCTGGGAACAGAATGTGAGGGTGGAGTAGAAAAGAGTTTGCAAATTAGATCAGGAACCACCCAGCTGCTCCCCTCCTGGAGACTATAGAATTTCACGCAGCACAAATCCTCCAAATCTCCATATCAGCATCACATACTTCATTTGAACTCTGGAGGAAAAAGGGAAGAAAAATCATCTCCGATTTTAAACATGATGCTTCAAGCAACTTTTATTGAATAAATTTGTGTCAGAAGGTCCCATGTATAAGAAATAACACCTTATGAAGCTGAAACTCTGAAGCCAAGTCTCAAAAGTAAATCAGTGATTTCATCATTGCTGTTAGGTAGTTTTGAAACTGGATATTGTATTTTCACAATTACCAAAGATTACATTTGCATGGTATTATGTCATTTTACTGATTGCCTATTGCATCATTTTTGTCCTTTTCCCTCTCTTTTGTTCTCACATTCTTGCCTCTTTTCTTGCTTTCCTTTCATTCCACATGGCAGGTCCATCAAAACAAAGTGTGAAGATCGATTCCAGAGTGCTACATCGGTCCAAAGTCAACCTCAAGCTCAGAGTCGGTCATGCAAACGTCCCAACAACGTTTTCTTTTGGCCCTCCATTTTCCAAAAATAGTGGAATTGGCAGAGTTGTGAAAGAGCGGAGGCGCAGAGGACAGGAAACATTGGTTCCCCCTCCCAGTGTAATGGAAACCTGTCTCAAGTAGAGATAGAGAGTGAGAATGTGTGTGTGTGTGTGTGTGAGAGAGAGAGAGAGAGAGAACCATAGTGTTATTGTTAATAAGAGGACCAGTGAAAACAGGTCCTCCCCGAACTGCAAAGCCCCACTCAGGGGAAGCCGGTAAGAGGAGAGGATTATACGGTGAACGAGGAATGAGGTCATCAAGGTGCTGCCGTTACACAGTGGACAGGAAAATGAAGGCAAGCAGGCACTCACTGCCAGTGTTTACTTTAATTTCTACAGCGTTAGCCAGGAGGGGTCATGGTCGGATACATGGATGTGGAGTCACGCAAATATGACACCGATCAGGGTGCAGGGCCATTTTGCACCATAGATCATAGGAGGGACTGCAACATTATACCACACAGACCCTCAGGATTTGACACAGATATTATTTAAAAGGACATGGGAAATTAACAACTCAATGCACTCAAAGCCATAGAAAAATTTTACTACTACATTCTCAGAAGAAAGGACACTAAACAGTACTACTCCTTTTTTTCTTTTTCTTTTTTTTTTACCTATAAATATGTATATAGTGTATCTTTATAATGCTTTATGTTTATTATTAGATATAAAAGTATGTACCTTTTTATGTAAACTTTTGCAAAATTACAATATCTCCATAGACAAGGAGAGGTACTTTTTTCGGAGAGTGCAGGCCTCACCGGTTCGCAGTACCAGCACTTCTACTTTTACTTTTTGCCAATCTGCCATGACTTTTTAGTAATGCTAAGGCTAATCTAAGTAACAACATTAATGCTCAATAATGTTATTGGCATTAATGTTGGCCTGGCTCCAAAAAGGCACAAAGAGAACGCGAGTCAGACAATGACTATGTTTACATGCTCATCAAATTCCGTTTAAGGTCTGTATTCGTGTTGCAGCCATATTCCGAATACAATGTTTATATGCGTACAGGCATCGGAATATCCCTGTATACACGGTTGTTGTAAATATGCCTGAGTATGCCTGCTGTATATCTCCTTTCAGTGGATTTTCTGAATAAGGAATTTACATGCAACAAATTTCCTATTAACACACACATACATAATATAATAATAATAATAATAATAATAATAATAATAATAATAATAATAATAATAATAAAACTAATAGTATATAGTATCATACAGATATTGCATTATTATTACATTTTTACAGTAAAATTATTAGTAGTAGTAACTTATTATTATTATTATTATTATTATTATTATTATTATTATTATTATTATTATTATTATTATTAAATTAATAATTTGGCAAATGGTTGTCCCTTTGAGTCCCCTTGAAAATCAGCGATATCTCCTAGTACCTTTTATTCACTGTAGAAATTCAGAATGTAATACTTAATGATTAGCCAATACATCCTGATACAGACGCCAACATGTGAATAAGGGGAGTACTGGCACTTCTTTTTTCCCACTTCAAGCACTGCATAATATGGAACTGAATTTTATTATTCATCACTTTCTGTAAGGCTGACTGAAATGCTGAGTGAAGATCGGTGTAGTTTCTTTTGAAGGAGTATTTTACATAGCCTGAGTATGGATAATTATTTGCTATTGGGTACCGTCAGGTTAGGAGAGAGTTGTTAAAGAGGGCTGTGCAACTCTGCCCACTAATTATGCATTGAGTGTGACTGTTTTGAGTAAAACATTCCCATTAAAAAGTAAATTCATTGTAACAGCTTGTTTTGCCCTTGACCTTTGTGCTGACATGCATGCTTCTCATTTTCCGCGGCAAAAAGAAAGAACAGAGAATACGTTGATCCACATCAAAGTCTACTGAGGAAAATAAAATCTCATCGCCAAAAAAAATCTCTGGCCCCACTATACACATTCCTGAAAAAAAAAAAAAAAAAAAAAAAAAAAAAAAAAAAAAAAAACCTCTGCAGTGCTGTAGGTGTATGTATGACAGAGAACTTGTATAGGGAAAATACACTTAAACATATTAAGCCAAAATCAAAACACCTAACTACGTGTTCAACACGAGCCATGGGCTAGGGGTCCGAAACTGTGGCACAGTTCCTTACGTATTAAGCTCGTTGTGCTCCAGCATGTTTGTTTTAGTTTTTCGTGAAATTTATGATGGGCCATACTTTCATGTTGGCTGAGTTATGTGGTGCACTCTGGCAGCGCTGCGCTAGGGGGCTTTGAAGTGAGGCCATAAACGGCGCGAGCGAGCGGCCAAGAGCGCACACTCCCGCCGAGGTGGAAGCAGGACAGGGGTGTGAGCGGTCCGCTCCAATCCAACCAGCCAGCTCTGTCCTAGTGCACACCATATGAGAGATGAAAGCATAGCCTGCGATTTTGGGGAGCCAGATTGCTCTCGTAATAAAGCTTCTTTATTATTGCCCCATACAAGAAGCAGATGGGCAAAACAAAAGGCGGGTGGAGTAAACAATATATAATCTTTAACATGCTGAGAGACTAAAGTGTGGCTTGCTTCTAAGGAAACCTGAAGTTTTTAGATTCTGTGGAGTGGTACCTCTCTATTATACAAATTTGCATGTCATATACTATATGACTAAACGTTTGTAGTCACCTGGCCATTAAACCCATATGTGGGTCTTCCCTAAACTGTTACCACAAAGTTAGATCCACACAACTGTATAGGATGTCTTTGTATGATGTAGCATTACAATTCCCTTCACTGGAATTATGGGACCCAGCATGACTGTGCACCTGTGCACAAAGCGAGGTTCATGAAGACATGGTTTTCCAAAGCTGCTGCAGAAGAACTCGATTGTCCTGCACAGGGCCCTGACCTCAACCCCACTGAACACCTTTGAGATGAACTGGAACGCCGACCGCACCCCAGGCCTCCACAGACAGTATTCAATTCAATTCAATTGCATTTGTATAGCGCGTTCAACAATGGACATTGTCCCAAAGCAGCTTTACTGAAATATATCAGTTCTGGGTGTGAATTTTAAATTGATAAATTTATTCCTAATGAGCAAGCCAGAGGCGACGGTGGTAAGGAAAAACTCCCTGAGATGATATGAGGAAGAAACCTTGAGAGGAACCAGACTCAAAAGGGAACCCATCTTCATCTGGGTGACACCGGATAGTGCAATTATAAATAATTTCCTTCAATAACTGTACTATATAGTGAAGAAGTGCAAATGTGTAACCAGGAAATTCGTTCTAGTTTTCACATGAAGTCAATTTTGTTGACCTTATCAACGGTTCACTGATGGAGACTTGAGTGCCAAACTGTTCGTGGCAATTGCAGTCCTAAAGTTATCATGGCAATTGTAGTCATAGCCATCATAACAAATCTCTTCGTATCAATTGCAGTCCAAAGCCATCTTCATGGTTTCTAATTGTATCTTTAGGCTGTCCATATGGGGCCATCCTCATAAGGTTTCGGATTGAATCAGTGATCCTGTTGCTATGAGGTGCCAGTGTTACCTGCTGCACCATCATTCCATTCAGGTGTAACTTTTGAACCTTTAATATGTACCATTCGCCTGGAAATGTCAATAGTATACCTTTAAACATGATTGGACCTTATGTAATTAGGTCGTAATCACCTTTTAGGGTAAAATTGTAAAGGTACATTACATGCACTAAAAGTACAAAAGATACCCTTGAGGATACCACAGCGACAATGAGAGGTACAGTTTAGTATTCTTTTTTCCTGCAATGTCTAAATGAATTACAAGAGTAATAGGCGTTCCTACAACTGGTTGCCATAGCAACATGGGTGGCGCAACTAGCTTTCCACTTATGACAACAATTAAGTTTTCTTGCTGCTTAAAATTAAACATACACAACACAGCATTTGTATATAAAATTCACCAGTGTATATATTCATCATATCATACGAGATGAAGGAGACGCAGTGTGTGCTCTTTGTCCCTGCGGCCATCTATCGGCATCAGATCCTCGCTCCTTCTGTTAGCGAGCACGGGAGGCTACAGATCATGTGCGCTATACCGTCTTCACTCCTATTTGGTGTCGCTGCGCCAAGTATATTTGCATAAAGTGAAACTTTTCTCGACTTTGTCATGTTGCTAGACACGCCGACATCTAGTCGCCGAAGCTCGCTGTCACTCATGTCACCAGAAGTCACCAGCTCTCATTGAAAACGAACAGTTTCCAGTCGCTTTGTCGCTGCAATTTGCTGTATGTGTGAATGTAGCTTTAAAAGTACAACATATTGTGCTATGTAGAAGGCAGTAGGATAAAACATAAGGTAAGTGAAGTAAATGACTGTTAACCTTTAAAGGCTGTGGTGCATATTCAGTAAAGTGAAAAGAACACCACATAAGTGCTTCAAATTGTGAATCATGAACCACTTCCTAAAGACTATGGAGGACGATTTAGTCCTGCTCTGACTGTTTCGATTTCAAACAAGAGTTCCTCAGTGATGTTGGAATTAGGTACATTTTTACTGCAGAATTAAATGGAGCAAGTCTGATTGGTTGCGTCCATCATGTGTGACCAATCAGAGGGAAAAAAGGCCTATTTTACAGGCCTAAATTCTGCATAATCAGGTGTTGCTGGTTATTTGCTTGACTAGAGTAAAATGTCTCCCTTGTATTTGAATTATGCTCCCTCCTTTGAAATACCCACACAGAGCATTAACATTATATGCTGTGACACATGCAGAGAGAGCAAATGCAGAAAGAGTCTCCTCTGATTAAAATAAGCAAGAGTTTGACCTGCAAGCACCCTCTCCTCACTAAGTGAACCATGAGAACTCATCTAGGAGCCAACTCCCCCACTCAGAATGGTGAATTTAAATCAAATAGGAATGGCTTGAATCAGAACAGTTCGTTGTTTTAGTCATCACTGTTCTCAGCACAAATGTGACATGTCTTTCATCAGCACTGATTGATGAGTGCTAAGTGCTGTGCCACGGAAAGCTCATGGGGACTAGCCAGTGAGCTCATTTAAAATAAAATAAAAAGGATGACATAAAAGAAAGCCGAAGAAAAATAGCATGGTGAAAAAGCATGGCCGTCAAAGTGGTCTTCCTCCCGCCTCAGAGTTTCCACTATGATAAAACCAGAAGCAGGTATTAACAGATATTTTAGTCGTCCTCTCTGACTCAACGGACGCCTTTTTTCCCAAGTGTGTGTGTGTGTGTGTGTGTGTGTGTAATTTCACAGATACTACAAAGAGTTGGTGCAGTAATATGTACTCCCTGTTGGTTTGCTTTGGCATACTCCACCACTGACTGTTCTAAAAAGGAGTCTGTGGCAGCATTGGAGATAAAAAGCCTTGTAGACAGCAGTTGTGGCAAACACAAATCAACCTCTGACTCCATCAGCACACAAGAATGAAGCACTCTATATGAGTGGCTCTATGCACTGCATAAAATCCCACACTCAAGAGATAAACAGAGTGAATACTCTAATAAAACAGAGTGCTATCTGCTCAGTATCACGACATGTTTTACACATATCTCACTCACAGTTCTGCTATTAGGTTACTGTGCTGTGTATAATTCCCCTGGCTATAAATACCTCAGCCCTACATTCAAGAGCTCTGTCTAATGGAATCACATTAAAAATAGAGAAATGACCTGGGATGGTAGATTTTGTCTGGCATATAGAATAGAAAGTAAATGAAAGTTTGTATCTAGACTACACTCTAAAAAAATGAATTCATTACTCTTACGTAATTTAATCGAAGAAAGATTTTTTATTTTTTTTTTTACACACAATTGAATGTAAGTCATACAAAACAAATCAGTTTAGATGAGTCAACACTATTTAGTTGGTTTAGGTCAGATTCATTTACTCTAGTGCGTCTAATTAACTAATTAACTGCATTTGTCAAACTAAATTTTCTTATATTGGTCCAACTTAATGTTTTTATTAGTTTACTGAGGTTTAATGAATTTAATGAAAGTCAGTACTGACATTAGCATAGATCATTGAGTGACCACGGCCTAAGCACAAGCGTCACTCTTCAGTACAATGATGATCCCAAAATTCAAAAACATTACAGAAACTCCTTCAAATGTCCAACATAACTGAACATTAAACATGAACATGTCTTTCCCTTTACTGAAAAACATATAAAATAACACTTAATCCCTAAATTTATTCTCCTAATGCACTCTCCTTGCAAAGCATGCTGGGAACTATAGATCCACTGCACAGTTAGATAAGTCAACAGAAATGATTCATGTAATTTTAACACAAATTAATTAAGTAAACTTCAATTTTACTTATATTAGGTATATTGCACACAATGAAATCAAGTTGTGACAAAATGTTCAAAAAGCATGTTACTTTAGCTCATTCCAATTAATTATACTGAACAAGAGGGGAAAAAAATCTTTTTTTGAGTGTATTTTTCCAGTTTTACAGAATGTACAGGCCTGTGCTTACTAATACACACTGCCAGTCAAAGACTTTTGAACTCCTAGAGTTTCTATTCCACTTTTTTTAATTACTATTTAATTCTACAGATCAAATAAATTCATCCATTTTCTTTACTGCTTATCCTACACAGGGTCACAGGGAGCCTGGAATCTCTCCCAGAGAGCTCAGGGCACGAGCCAGGAGACACACTGTGCAGGGGGCAGCCCATTGCAGGGCACAATCATACACATACATACAAATACACACACACTACGGACAATTTAGAGATGCCAGTCAGCCTCAGCACGTGTCTTTGGATTGGGAAAGGAAGCTGGAGTGCTCGGAGGAAGCCCCAGAAGCATGGGGAGAACATTTCAACTCCACGCACACAGGGCAGAGGCAGGAATCGAACCCTCAACCCAGGAGGTGTGAGGTAAACGTGCTAACCACTAATCCACCATGCCCCCACAAAATCATACAGATTAGAAATTAAAGAAATAAACCTAAATATTTGTGGAATATATTAATGTTGTATGCCACTAAATGAGTGCCTATTTAATGATATGCACACACTATGGTCCGTCCGAACATTCGATTCTGATTGGCTGGAAGGTGTGCGTTAAAACCATGTATACCACAGGTAGTTCCAGTCAGTTTAATCACCGTTCTAAATTAATGTGCTGCCTATAAACAACTGTAACCATAGTAACATACAGTTAAAATCACAGCTTTATTATTAGTAGACAGACATTAGCTGTAATTCACACATGCACAGTCTCTCTCTCTCTCTCTCTCTCTCTCCTTTGCTCGCTCTTGACTTAGAGCAGGTGGAATTCTAGATCGCGGGATAATCCATTTGTCCTACATTTGTCCTAAATAAATAACTATATAAATATTACATTTTGTCATTGACATACATTTTAAACCAGCCTATCTGATTCACAGTCACAGGTTCACGGTCATCAAAAGAGATTGGATTGTATATGGATTATTGTTATGGATTATGGGATTATTGTTTGCAACAGCAGTTATGAATTGTTAAATAGATAAGATAAAATCATCTGGAATTTTATTGTTGTTTATTCTCCAAAATTAATTCTCCACATGTTAATTCTGTTCTTTCTATAGTTATAGTATGGAAACATTATTTTTACAAGTTCATATTTTCTCCTTCAAGAACGTGACTCAGTCAGTGAGACAATCACCATCAAGCTGAATAGCTGTTTGGCAAATCAGAAGATTTTGATCTCACTGCATTACATAACTGTGTGTAGAGAAGAGGAATAAACAGACACTGGGAGGTAAAATTATCTTTGCTGTCATATGTGGGGAAATGACCCAGGTAATTTGTCTGTTTGACCACACACATGCACTCATGCATTCCCCCACCCCCTAACCTCCCACACATACACACACTTTGGCAATTTGACCAGTATCTTCAAAATAATGACAGTATTTTGGAGAGTCAGGCTTAGGACGCAAAATGTGTGGTCTGGGCATGTGTAGCAACTGAAATATACCAGAATCAAAGCAAAACAGATCTATGTTTATTAAAGATAAGAGACCAGAATGTGTTTAAATGGAACTGTAGATTCAGACATTCCACTAAATCTCTGCTCATGATAGGGTTCAGTAGAGCACAGAGCAGGACAAGTCTGTATCAGACAAGGCTTTTACAGGGTTGTGCTCTCCATTCATTCTTGGCTCAACAGGGACCCAAATAGCACCAAAAATAAACGATAAGTCACAAGGGACAAACACAAAAAGAAAACAAAAACACAAAACCTCTAAGATACTGTAGTGAAATAATGAATAAGAATTATAATAAGATGCAGCTATGAGCTGCATTACTATTACCTTGTTACTTTGGCATTTAATTGAAAGCATGTCCTCTGATTTAGTATTGATACTTTTATTTTATTTTCATGTAATTATTTTTAAATTCTTTTAATTATTATATTATTATTTTTATGTTATTTATTGTATTAAATTTTCATGTATAATTTTTAGGAATGTTCCGATTGATTGGCTGCCAATCAGTATCGGCTGATAATCACATTCTATGACTCGAATGTGGTAGTCTCTAAATTTGGCCACTCTCACGAACCGATCGCAGTTTGATGATGTAAAACTTTAGCGCTGCAGTCATGTCATCAGTGTGGAGTTATCACAAGGTCTCAAGAAACAATGAAAAATTCGCCATTTGCCAAGGCCTATCAAAATGTTCATTGTAAAATGTATATTTCTTGTGCTTTTTTATTTGATTCTCAATTAAAACAACAATCTACAACATTACTGTAAATAATACAACCAAGGCTACATCTGTGGTATTACGTTATCTGAAAAAAAAAAAAAAGTTAACAATGACGGTCAACAGAAAGGGACATATCACTTATATAAATCTTGAACAATTGGGATTGGTATCAGCCGATCATGATGTCAAGAAATCGGTACTCGGTTTTGGCACTAATCATTTTTTATTCTATATTTGTGTATTTTTTATCTCCTTACTTTATTTTTATTACTTTGAGCTGCCACGTGTATAAAACAAGACATAGAAATAAGGTTTATTATAGAGATGCACCGATACTAAATTTCTGATTTTACAGAGTGATTTCGGCCGATACTGATAGTTTTGCCTTTTATGCCTTCTTTTAAATTAATAATAATTAATTTAAAAAATTCAAATAAAAACTTTATTCTCTTCATTTAAAAAAAAGTTGTTTCACAGTAACTGGTCTCATAAACAGAAAACACATTATTCAAATTAACATCAACACATGAACTAAATTCTGAAGATTAAAGTAAAGGGGTTTGGGTAATTAGACTCGCCTTAATATTAATATTAATAAGGTGACGGATACAAAAGTGGGACAGTTTTTGGTAGATTCACCATGGCACAATGACAAAAGCTTAATTCTGCTAGCCTTTGGGGGGGTTTTGTAAAGACACAACCCTCCTAAATGTAAACGTATTGAAGTAATATTTGATATAGCTTTGATGTGATAATGATAACACCTTTAGGCACCGCTTTTCACTGAAATAGTATTTTCAGATAAAGTGGGACAGGTCATCAGCAAAAGTGGGACAGTGATTTTAAGTTAAAAAAAAGAAAAATTCTACAATTTAATTGCTACAAAAGACACACACACACACAATCATCCTTTTTAAATGATTGGTAACTCAGTTCTGACTGAAAAACTGTTAAACTCAACAGGCCATTTAAACAAAAACATACAGTGAGCCATTTTGTTGACTATGCTTTGAAAAATGAGATCTCTGTAAACAGTGCTTGCAGAAAAACACATCAGCATCTAAAATGACATCTTCTTCTGATTTTGGATCATCACTGGAAGCAGATTTTCTGTGGCAGCATTTGCATTCATCTGAGGTGCTTGTGGTCAATCTGTTGTGGTTGTTTTTTGTTTATTTGTTTTTTCATTCTTGTTTTGATTTTTTCAACATAAGTAAAGTGTTCTGGGTTTGTTACAATGTATGACGGTGGCTTGGCTCTGGACTTCTTCATGCCCCTGCCTCTTTTTGGCCTGACAACAAGGTCTTTGAATGATGCTGCTCAGATGTGGTTGGCAAAGTGGAAAAGTTATCAAAGTTTTTTTCAAATTAGGCTACATCTATCTGCCACAATATTCCACACAATACCTTAATAATGTAAATCCAGAATACATCAAACATAATATGAATTTATAACCATTTTATGGCATACTAGCTCAATAGTATGATAATCAATAATCATAATCCATAATATTGGCTTTAAAAAGTGCCCTGCATTACCTGAAAGCTACCATCCCACTTTATCTGACACGTTAGATACTTAAAACACAAATTCACAAAAAATGAAATGCGAATTTTGTAATTGACCATCCAAGAATAATTTAATAAATACAATAAAAGTTTTGTTTTCATGATTTCTATTCTATAAAGAGGCTTATGTTTAAGAAGACCATTCTCATTTGTCAGTCGACTTACCAAGTTCTTGCTGATACCAAGTCAATTTTGAAACCGGACCACGCCCCCAACCATATTGTAAGGCACGTGAAAACATTTGAGCAATGACAAAGACCCTTACACATCCCCAAGATGTCAATTTTTCTGGAACAATTATTTTGATAGTATTCACTGGAAGAAAGCATGGTTACTCCTTGAAAAAATTTTGCATTTCTAATAAAATAAGGGAAGTACATTTTAAGATTCTACATAATGTCTGTCCAACCTCAAATTGCTTTTTTTGTTGATCTCTCTAACTTCTGTGTATTTTGCAAAGTTGAGGAAGAAACTATGCTTCCTTTATTCTACCACTGCAATCGGGTTAAATCTCTTTGGGAGGATTTAAGTTGTTATTTATCTTCTTTTACAAAAACATGATTTGAAATTTTCATTGAAAGATAGATTTCTTTATTTTTCTGCCAGTGGCCATGCTATTGATCTTGTTCTTAATTTATTTATGTTGCACTGTAATAATAATAATAATAATAATAATAATAATAATAATAATAATAATTCACAAAAACAAATTTCTCAAGATTTTGCTTAGATTTGTTGTCTTTCTTGCTGAGATTTATCTTATTGTAAAATCTCTTAAACTCATTGAAAACAATAAGTTTCTGAAGAATTATGATCATATTTTCCTTACTGATTGAGGTGCTATTGTTTTTTTCTCTCTCTTCCTTTTTCTTTTATGTTATTGTATTTCAATACAGTGCTGTTTTCTTTTCTTGCAATATAATTTTTTTTGTTAAATGACAAAACCTTGTGGTAATTATTCATGGCTATAAAAATGTATTGGCTCCTGCTATTTAAAGGGCTAACTAGCATGAAATGTATTTGTCCCACTTTACCTGATCTGACATTTTTGCTGAACTCACCCTATTAATATTATTGTTAATATCATTAATCTAGTCATTCTGATGTATAACACATAATCTCTTTGTATGCTTACAGAATTGCTACATCTATAATCGATGAATTAAAAAGTAATAAAAGTTGTTATCACTCAGTACGTTTACATGGACAACAATAATACAATATTAACCCGATTAAGACAATACTCTAATTAAGAAACTACCATGTAAACAGCGATTATTTACATTTTATTACCTTAATATGACTAAAGTCATACTCGAAGTAAACACATATCGAATTAAGACATGTGGAGTATTCCTATTTTAGTCGCATTATCGAAGTGCATTACAGACATGTACACAGTTTAATCACACTATTAACGTCGTGTGGGAGATTTCACACACGGCAGTGCTCAACCGTTTGACAGCAAACAGAGAGCATGGCTGCGTCCGAAACCGCATACTTACCTACTATATAGTAGGTGAAATACATGTATCTCAGCTACTATATAGTAGGTAAGTATGTGGTTTTGGATGCAGCCCATGGCTTAAAGCTGTCGTCTATTTACACGTATAGCATGACAAATAATTAACTGCACTTGAAGCTTTCGTAAAATAAAAAATGAAACACCCAAAACTGAAACACCCAAAACTTCCCATAATGAAGACCAACTGTATGTTGACACGTGAAATTCTGGTGGGCATGTCGGACAGCGTGGCGTGGGGAGGTAATGCCGTGTGCTGTTAATAATTTATGTTCTATAACATGTAAAATGGGAACGTGAAAGGAATATTCTAAAAGCAACTCATGTAAACACCTTAATCACAATGTTGTCTTATTCAGAATAATGTCAATAATTAGATTCCTGCTGTCCATGAAAATGCAGTAATCTAATTATTGACTTATTAATGGCACACTTCATTACTCCACGCCCCATGTTGTGTATCAACATACAGTTCGTCTTCGTTATGGGACCATACGCAGTTTCAGGTGTTTCATTTTTAATTTTACGAAAGCTTCAAGTGCAGTTAAGTATTTTCTCATGATATACATGCAAATAGACGGCCGCTTGAAGCCGTGGGTTGCGTCTGAAACCGCGTACTTATATAGTAGGTTTGCTCTTTTGTTTGCCGTCAAACGGTTGAGCACTGCCGTGTGTGTACGTGTCCTGTCGCAAAATGTAGTGAAAACTCCCACACGACGTTAATAGTGTGATTAAAGGCGGGTACATGTCATTAGTGTTCCTGTTTTGGTTTCTAATGAAAACACGTGCACGTAGCTTTTGCAGGCGAGCGTACTAGATCTTCAACGCATACCCGGCAAACATTTTCCAGAAGAAATTATTTATCCATCAGACAATCCGCGTGGCGAGGACGTTCTCCCCCAAGTATCGCGAGAGCACACGGCGTGGACATGGCCGCTGTACAGAAACTGAAAAAGTGTGCAGTGTCTCAGACTGGAAAACACACCGCGTCTGTCATTTTTCTTCATGGCTCAGGTGCCTTTGCTTTTTGAATTCTCGGTATTTAAGAGCTGGGACGTGTTTGTTTCTGAAGCAGTTTCTCTTTAGCCTCATTCCTCACCGCGTCGCTAGAAAAAGCTCTCCATTACTGCTCTCTCGCCCACTAACATCAGCTCAACTCGCCTACTGTGTCACAGTGACATGATGTTAATAAGCTCGTAAATATTGTTTACCCGCCTGAAACAACAACAGTAATTAAGGACAGACTCGTGAGAGGCTTCCAGAAGCAAGCAGGGTTGATGATGTGGCACTAAGAACCAGCTTTTTATTTTCCATGGCTTTTCCCATGCTTATATATTTCTTTAGGTTGATTTTATTCGTAAAAGATTTAGATTTAAAGTCAGAACGGTTTCCACAGGATTAACAATCGAGTTACATTCTTAAGTTCAAAGCAGTCACTGCATGTAGAGTTAAGAGGAAAATAAGTATATTGTGTATATAATAAACACTAGACCTCTGTATTGGACTGTATAGTAACTGGAATAAGAGTTGTGAAAGCAGTGACATGGAAGATAACAGTAATATAAATATGTATGTGTGTGTATAGTATTACATTTGCATTTACATTTATTCATTTAGCAGACACTCTTATCCAAAGCGACTTACAAATGAGGAAATACAAGCAAAGCGATATATCAAGTGGAGAACAATACAAGTAGTGCTACCATACATGATTTATAATTGAGTTCTAGAGAAGTAAAGAGTCGAGGAGGTGTAAGAGCCAGAGTAAGATTTTTTTTAATGATAATGTGGGTTTGACATTTTAGGTTTTAGTTAGGTGTTCACGGAAGAGGTGGGTCTTTAGCTGTTTTTTGAAGATAGTGACAGGTTCTGTGGTCTGGATTGAGGTTGGAACTTCATTTCACCACTGAGGAACAGTTAGTGTGAAGGTTCTGGAAAGGGATCTTGAGACACACTGAGGAGACACTACAAAACGTCGGTCGTTCACTGATCGCAGATTGCATGAGGGACTGTTATCCTCAAGGAGAGTGTTGAGGTAGGAGGGTGCTGTTCCAGATTAGGTCTTGTACGTGAGCCTCAAGGCCTTGAATTTGATGTAGGTGACTGTAAACAGTTATGCGGGTAAATAAAGTGTTGAGTAGTTGAGAGAGCTTTATTTCTGGGTTTCTCATGCAGAGCCTTTTTTTTTTCCTTTTCTGTTTTTCTTCCAGCTGATCTATCCTGTCAATTTGCATTTCGCCTCAGCGAGGGAATCCTCATATCACAGCCAGGCTTTGTAATTAAATACAGCTGTTGAACAGGATGATTTACTGCCATCACAAGGCAACAGGCATGAATGATAACAGTTTGTTTACACTCAGGCTCACCGGTGCCTGTACTTAGTCATGAGCAAAACTCGCTCACAGTCTGCACAAAAGTGCACAGATCGATTGCTCTTTAATAGATTACCTGTTGGAAACGCTTCATGCAGAATGGATGAGGCGTAAATGAGCCTGGACAAAGGTTAGCTACGTCCCAAACTGAGCTCTGCTCTATTAAATGGTATGTCACAATATTTAGACTCTCTCCAGAATAAAAATCTGCCCTCTGCTATTAACTTTGGTCCACTGTAGAGGATTACATGTTGTTTTTCTTTGTCATAAAGGCTGACATTCCAGTTCACATAGACTACTGTTTGTTTAAAAAAAAAAAAAAAAAAATGCATGCTCAAAACTTTAACTTTTTTTGTTTGTTTAATGCACAGGTTTTTGTGTGTGTTTGTATCATTGGCTATGTTTACATGCACATCAGCATTTCTATAGTAATGGGAATTTGGTAATATGCTAATTAGTATTGAGTCGCGTAAACGCCGCAATCCGATTGGCCGATTCAGATTAAGACAATATTCTGATTCCCCAATTTATGATTCCCACCCCTGGAATTTGTTGCATCTTATTCAGAAAAGCCACTGAAAGGAGATATACAGTATGCACAGACTCAGTCCACAAGGAATTGTGGGTTCTAATTGTGGGGTATTTAGGAATTGCAACTCGGGTATATTTACAACAACCATGTATACAGGAATATTCGGATGCCTGTACACATATAAATATCATATTACATTTAATCGGAATACGGCTGCAACACAAATACAGACCGTAATAAACGTGATTTGATGTGCATGTAAATGGAGCCACTGACGAACGCTAAATCTACATAGATAGTTATGTGAGCTCTCTTTGCACCTTAATGGCATATGTGATTTTTGCTTTACATGTTTAAGTGTCCATGCAAATTCAGTTTTCCACTCGGACAGCACTTTCACTTTGTAGAAAGATACAAATTTACATTTTGTGCTTTTTAACATGTGCGCTTACACGTTAACTTTAGAATCAAACCTTTTCTTGGGGAAAATATGAGTCTAATTGGATGTCCTTTTATTGATACTCTAAACAATAGTTTAAATTAATTGCTTTTTGTCTCAATAAGTTGCATTTAGTGCTTGTACATACATATAAAATTCATCATTTTGTATGGGACAAAAAGCTTTCAACACAAAACAAAGACAGATTTTGACCTGCATAAGTGAGGTAATGCATATAAAGTAACACACAGACAGATAAAAGTACCATTAAGCACAATCTGTGCCATCAGAAAAGAGTCTGGAACGGTTGCAAAGATGGCACATGAGCATGGTTTGCCATAGACCTGACAATAACAATGTTTCATCACAATAACAACATCAAACACATTCAAATCAATATAGGAATTGTTCCAGGAACAGTAAATCAGTGTTTTACAATGGCTGTGTAAGTGTGTGGATTTGAACCCTGTATAAATAATGTGAGGTCTGAATTGAAGTAGGAAGTCCAATTACACAACACTAGCACCATATACGGTGCATTGCCAAAAGTTTGTGGACACCTGACCATCAAACCCATATGTGGTTCTTCCCAAAACTGTTGCCACAAAGCTGGAAGCATGCAATTTTATAGAATGTCTTTATATGCTGTAGCTTTACAGTTTCCCATCACTGGAATTAAGGAGCCCGAATCTGCTCCAGCATGACAGTGCCACTGTGCACAAAGTGAGCTCCATGAGGACATGGTTTGCCAAGGTTGGAGTCCAAGAACTTCAGTGGCCTGCACACAGCCCTGACCTCAACCCCTCTGAACACATTTGAGATTAATTGGGAAGCGCTAGACACAAATCCTCACACCCACATTTCAAAATCTAGTAGAAAGACTTCCCAGATGGGTAGAGGCTTTAATAGCAGCAAAGGGGAGACCAGCTCCATGTTAATGCCTATGATTTTGGGAAGGCATATTTAGTCCAGGAACTTCAACCTTGTTTGATAATACAGCAAGATGCTCTGTGGTGGTGTTCCCTCCAGGGGAGGGTTCATCAAATATTGTGTTGGAGTATCGGTGCTGGTGATTTTGCAACCAGTATTTGAAGAAAAAATAAAAGGAAATAAAAATATTCTGCATCCCTATATGTTAAAATCTAAATGTCACTAGTGTTATTTTTATATAAGATTAAATGTTTATACTTATATAAATGTTTATACTTACATTTATAACATTTATACTTACATTTATAACATGGATATCAGGTTAAGCAAACCAATGCCACACTCAAAATTCCAAGTTTAATTGTGTAAACAATAACAACAAGGCAGCATCAACTGTGAACATTATCAGTAATTGACCTGCAGTCCTTCAGCTTCTGAATAGGCCTCTGAAAATTCAAGTTGTGGAACACTTTCCTGTTTTTTTTTTTTTTTGCTTACAAGCCTGGTGAAGATGTTGGCAGACAGATGGCCACAATGATCCCGATGAAGTGACCTGTGGCATTCCACAAGTGCTTTAAATGGTTAAAGCTCAGAAGAGATATGACCTGATCTTAAGTGTTCATTTGTCCAGCCAGTTTGCTGAAACTTTATCTGCAGTCACACAGTGGAGCAAAATTACTCCTGGCACATAATCTGCAGAATGCTAGTGGTTCTCACCCTTGCTAATTGTGAAATTCAGGGCATTATGGACATTATCTTGCAGCTTTGAATGAAAGGCTTTTAAAGGTAACCTGATTAGATAAAAGCATCCCCAGCAACCTTTTGTGTGATTGGCAAGTTGCAAAGCCTCACTGAACAAGTGGTATTGCTGGTCATAGACACGAAAAAAACTTGAACACTTTTTGAAAAAGGGCACTGAAGATTTAAACATGAAACAGGCACGGGCTGTTATAGGAAAATAACAAGCGAAATGCTTGGATTGACGACCAAGACACCTTCTATAAATGATAAATAAACATCTCTTCACTGAAAGCATTACCATATCAGTGACTATATGTTCTTACTTGTTAAATTACCACCTTTATTATTAGTCTTTATTATTATGAGTCTCTAGATTATGTAGAGCATCCGCTTTACACCTTGTTACTATAGAAATGATAATATAATAGAACAAGCAATAGAACTTCCTCCAGGTACTCCAGTTTCCTCGCATAGTCCAAAGAGGTTGATTGGCATCTCCAAATTCTCTGTAGTGTGTGAATGTGTGTGCGCACCCCATCCAGGGTGTCCCCTGCCTTGTGCCCCAAGTTCCCTGGGATAGGCTCCAGGCTCCCCTGCAACCCTGCATAATATAAGCGGTATGGAAAATAGATGGATAAATAGAAACCTGTCATTTGAATTACAGCAGGCATTATTGACAGAATTATTCAACACCTTTTGATCAATCAGATCAGATAATTCAACAGAGCTGTGGTATAATGGCTTTTAATAGAACCCAAAAACTTAAAATATCTCCTACTGTATTGCTTTGTTCTTGTATTGAATCGATATTTCAGTGAACTGTACTGTACTGAAATATAGTTGTAGGATGTATTGAAATGCCATCTTGTTTGTTTTATATGTTTATTAGGAGACACAGGGCAGGGATTACGAGCATGGGTTCGTGATGTTCTGGCACAAGACATGGCTTTTGAGCATATCAGAGTGATCTACCCCACTGCTCCAGCAAGGTAATTCATAATATTTCAGCTTCATACTTCTAATGCTGATATGATTTATTGTCATTTTTTCCCTTGAGGTTTGCATGGCCACATGCTAGAAGCCATAGTTGTCAGTTCAGTATATGACAAAAATACTTATAATCTTCTTTTTCTTCTTCTTCTACTTCTATTACTATTATTATTGTTATTATTAATCCTCGGATAGTTTCATGGTGAAATTTCTAAAGCCACTGAGAAACTTTGATTGGATTAAAAGGAGTACCCTGGCTTATTGGCTGCTTATTTGCCAAACCTGTGTCTTCTCAGGCCGTACACACCTATGCATGGGGCACTGTCTCACGTATGGTTTGACCGCTACAAAATCTCTCGTGACTGCCCAGAGCATTTGGAGTCTATTGAAGAAATGTGCAGTCATTTAGGAGCTGTAGTCCAAGATGAGATCCGAGCTGGTGTACCTATGCACAGGATGATTATCGGTATGGCTCTTATGTTCTTCTCAGACCATGCATCTCCCTTCCTTCTCTTCTATTGCTTTGCTCAGTCTTACATACTCTCGCACATCACTTGTTTAAAATGAAGTCGCGTTTCAGGCCAGCGCTGTTATATCTCTCCTTCACTGTATGAAGTGAAGAATGAAACTTATCAAATTTCTCATTCCTTTCATGTGTTGCCAATCGCAGGCTTGAAAGGAATTTTTTGGAAGATTCTCAGGTTTCTGCACAGCTTAATCTCAAAATATTTGAGTTATCAGTTTCACACATAAATCATTATGAAATAAAAATGGCAGGAAGTCGTGCTCTATGAGAGAATCATATACTAGTCCAGGTAAAGTTCCCTCAGGAAGTGTGCAGGGGGTTGTATGGAGGAGAAGTCACACAGAGGTTATATACTGTATGGAAGGACTACCAGAAATTTTAAAAAAAAAAAAAAAAAACTCAACAGTTGGGGAATGGTTACCTGTCAAAGAAAGTAACCTATAAATAGGGAGAAAAACAAGACCTTGTGTGAAAGGATCTGTGTGGAAGGACAGAAAAGCCCCTGAACTTCATTCCAGAGAAAGTGATTCAAAAAACACATGTTCCTGTGAGACTGCTGAAATATTATCTTCCTAAATCATAACATTTTGTCATTAACCATAAATACTCATTGGAGTCACTCTGCACGCTGGAGAAACAAAGTGGTCTGTTCCCTGAGTCCACTCCTAAAGCTGATGGACTGACAAGCGCCAGAACTTTCCATGGAAAACATTTTCAGGAAGATGAGAAATCATAGGCTATTGTATATGTTTTTCAATCTTTTAGGTGTATTGATCCCTGGGAAAAGCCCTAGAGAAATGAGGTTTCAAACACACATGCAAGCCCTCTAGCCAAACAGCTAAGGTCTCAGGAGAGGTTTGGAGGTAGAGGTGGTAGTTTGAAGACTGGGAAATATGCTTCCACTGGAAAAGAAATAGATCTGTCTTTACTTAAGCTGTAGCTAATTAAGACACAGTTTCTTAGACACTGATAATCACAATTCTCATGTCATCACTGGCTGATGGTTAAAATACATATGAACGCCGTGTGATCTTCTTTCATCTATCACTTTGCTACAGTGAAGGGTGCTTATGCATATTCCCAGATGTGCCAAAATTTGCCCAAATGTGTGAAATCAAAGACAGGCTCATGGAATTTCAGAAAAAATGGAAGTTGGATGATATGGAATTCAGGACAAGCTTTCATTTGCTTTGTCTTTTTTTTTTCCCGCAGTCCACGTTGGCTTTCAAGCTAATCTACTGTAGTTCACAGGGACTTTCAGATGCACAATGCTGTCTGTGTATGTAGGATACAAATCTGTCACTTAGCTTTTGCTGCGAGCGCATCATCACATCAGAGCCACAGAGCAAAATTAAATACGGCTGCTTAAGAAAATTTGCTGCCTAAGCTTGGAAACCGTTCAAAAGGCAGAGTCGCAGAATTTACAAGTGAGTAGGATTGGCGTCATAATGTGAGTCATTAGCTTCATAATCTGAATGTGCTGTTTTGACCTATTGAGGTGGCTTCTCTATGGGCGGAGCCATGGCATTACACCTGTCCTGCAGGTACCACCAGGATGTGGCTGGAGTCTTTGCACTGTCCAGTTTCCTTAATAAGGACTCAGTTGTATATCCGGTAAATATATCTTTTAGTCACTTTTATCAGTCTTTTTCTAAAGCTGTGTGTAAATGTTTTCGTATGCCAAACAAAACAAAAAAAATTCCTGCCACATTTACAAAAGTTTTGGCAAAGCTGATTTTCCACAAAACTCTACAAGGAAAAGCCAGCTGCCATAAGCACAGACTAACTCTTCCTCCTTTAATACGGCAACATTTATTTTGTCCTAATTGAATGGCTAGATCGTATTCATCATAATATTTTGATTTGCTTTGGTTTGCTTTCTTTTGAGTTATGAATATGAAACTGAGTTTCACAAAATTCACAAAATGTGTGTGTGCAATCAAAATAAACATGTGACTTAACCATGGTAGCATAATTCATAAGAAATTTTTTTGCAGCAACTCAGGCCAGTTATATGATTTGGAGACTATGCATTGAGGCTTACATTAGTGTGTGTCCTTATACAAGAATTTATGTAAACATTTTTATGAACTCACTGGATTTACTTGAATACCAAATTTTAAAAAATTTAATCCACTGCTGGTGTGTCTCACTGACTATGTTTACATGGATAGCGGTAATCAAATTATTGACCTTATTCTGAATAAGACCATATTGTGATTAAGGTGTTTGCATGAGTTGCTTTTAGAATACTCCTTTCATGTTCCCTTTTTACATATTATAGAACATAGATCGATTAACGGCACGTCATTACATCCCCACGCCACGCCGTCAGACGTTCCCTCCAGAATTTCACGTATCGACATACAGTTCGTCTTCATTATGTTACCATATACAGTTTCAGGTGTTTTGTTTTTAATTTCGGGCTGTGTCCGAAACCGAATGCTTACATACTATATAGTAGCCGAAATGCATGTATTTCGCCTACTATATACATGTATTTCACCTACTATATACATGTATTTCGCCTACTATATAGTAGGTAAGTATGCGGTTTCAGACGCAGCTGTGCTCTCATGTTTCCCGTCAAATGGTTGAGCACTGCCGTGTGTTTGTGTCCTGTCGCAAAATGCGGCGAAAACTCCCACACGACGTTAATAGTGTGATTACGGTGTTTACATGTCTGTAATGCACTTCGATAATGTGACTAAAATAGGAATACTCCACATGTCTTGATTCGATTTTTGTGTTTAATGCGAGTATGACTTAGTCAAATTAAGGTCATCAATAATCGCTGTTTACATGCTAGTTTCTTAATCAGAGTATTGTCTTAATCAGGTTAATATCGGATTATTGTTGTCCATGTAAACATACTGACTTATACTGACTCAGACATACTTAAATGATATCTTATGGTCCAACTTGGCTACACGTTGCAGCGTAGCAGCCTTTCATGGCACGTTACACATTTTTCTCAAAGCTCACTTCAGTTTGCTCCTACCACAAAAAATAACCTCAGTGCACCAAGCATTACAGTAAAAGCAAAATCCCAGCCTTCTGCTTCTTGCCTCTTCCTCCATGTGCAGGCTGTTGAAGACGCAGTAGGACGTCACCTACCAGAGCTTCTCCAGTGTCATGGCACAGCCGATGAGCTGGTGTCCCATGCCTGGGGCGAAGAGACCAGCACGTTGCTGAAGAAAGCTGGCATGGCTACCTCTTTCCATTCATTCCCAGGGCTTAACCACCAGCTCTGCCGGCCTGAGCTGGAGCTCCTACGTGCCTGGATATTGAAGAAGCTTCCATCTGAAAGCATTTCCATTGCCAAATCCTGAGCTGTAAAAACTTCACTGTTTTCCTCTGCATAAACTGAGTTTTAATAAATTGTTCTATTTGTTGGGTATATTGACCTGCAGTGTGTATTTTCTATGTAATAAAAAAATGTTTAGTTTGTTCTGTTTTATAAACTGCTGAATACATTGCACCTGCTATCGATAATTTGTTTACTATGCAACATATTCAGCTTGTGAAAACATCCATGTGTATAAATGTGGGTTAATACAGCTATAAAACCTTTCTCTGGTGATTGCGCTCTATGTACATGTGTTGCCCTTGAAAAAAACTGCAGTTATTGTGCACATTTCCCAGCTGGCACCAGGAACCACATTAAAGTGTTGGCTGAAGACAGTGCCGCGGTGCTGGGATGGCTGTTTCACCGAGCCTGCTTTCACTCATTATAGTTGTGGTCAGGCTGGAGCTGCAGGTAGAACTATCACACCAGAAAGCGGGAATGCCACTCAGCTTTGTGGTCTGCAGTTGGATTCCTACCCATTTGACACCCTTTCCGTTTCCTGCAGGCTTGTAGTAGATCCCTCGTCTTCACTCTTCCGTTTTCCCCTTAAGCACCGATATCATTCTTTCTTTTGAAATCTGTTAAACACGTGTTTGGAGGTCTGGGATGTTTGCTCAGTGGCCTACAGCAGAGATCGCTTCATTAATGGTTATTAGGTGGAAATGTTTAGTGATTTCTGTGTGTTTTTATTGAGGTTGTGTTGATCCTTAACTTGGATTATGCAGAGGGGCCACAGTGTACCTATAAAGCTTTTTAAGAAGCACAAACTTAAATTGACATAGTAGTGATGGACTGTGTACAAGTATGTTTATATGAAAACGAGTAAGGGTATCGAGTAATGAGTAATGAGGTTGATGATCTTCGCAGTTTCTCCATTAAATGACTTGATAGTGGCAGAGGTAGCTCAGTAGTTAAGACATTGAACTTCATGAGTTCAAATCCCAGCACCACCAGGCTGCCACTGTTGGGCCCTCGAGCAAGGCCCTTAACCATGAACTGCTCAGTTGTATAAATGAGATATGTAAGTCAGTCTGGATAAGGGCGTCTGCCAAATGCCGTAAATGTAAATGACTTCCTATGGAAAATCAATTACATCACAAGATGACATATTTAAGGGTGGTCTTATTGATTTTAATGGCAAACATCTACAGTATCTCACAAAAGTGAGTACATCCCTTACATTTTTGTAAATATTTGATTATATCTTGTAATGTGACAACACTGAAGAAATGACACTTTGCTACAATGTAAAGTAGTGAGTGTACAGCTTGTGTAACAGTGTAAATTTGCTGTCCCCCTCAAAATAACTCAACACACAGCCATTAATGTCTAAACCGCTGGCAACAAAAGTGAGTACACCCCTAAGTGAAAATGTCCAAATTGCACCCAAAGAGTCAATATTTTGTGTGGCCACCATTATTTTCCAGTACTGCTTTAACCCTCTTGGGCATGGAGTTCACCAAAGCTTCACAGGTTGCCTTGGAGTCCTCTTCCACTCCTCCATGACGACATCACGGAGACCTTAGAGACCTTGTGCTCCTCCACCTTCCGTTTGAGGTTGCCCCACAGATGCTCAACAGGGTTTAGGTCTGGAGACATGCTTGGCCAGTCCATCACCTTCACCCTCAGCTTCTTTAGCAAGGCAGTGGTCGTCTTGGAGGTGTGTTTGGGGTCGTTATCATGCTGGAATACTGCATACTGATCATGCTCTGCTTCAGTGTGTCACAGTACATGTTGGCATTCATGGATCCCTCAATGAACTGTAGCTCCCCAGTGCCGGCAGCACTCATGCAGCCCCAGACCATGACACTCCCACCACATTGCTTGACTGTAGGCAAGACACACTTGCCTTTGTACTCCTCACCTGGTTGCCACCACACAAGCTTGACACCATCTGAACCAAATAAGTTTATCTTGGTCTCATCAGACCACAGGACATGGTTCCAGTAATCCATGTTCTTAGTCTGCTAAGAACTCATGCAGCCCCAGACCATGACACTCCCACCACCATGCTTGACTGTAGGCAAGACACACTTGCCTTTGTACTCCTCACCTGGTTGCCACCACACATGCTTGACACCGTCTGAACCAAATAAGTTTATCTTGGTCTCATCAGACCACAGGACATGGTTCCAGTAATCCATGTTCTTAGTCTGCTAAGAACTCATGCAGCCCCAGACCATGACACTCCCACCACCATGCTTGACTGTAGGCAAGACACACTTGCCTTTGTACTCCTCACCTGGTTGCCACCACACATGCTTGACACCATCTGAACCAAATAAGTTTATCTTGGTCTCATCAGACCACAGGACATGGTTCCAGTAATCCATGTTCTTAGTCTGCTTGTCTTCAGCAAACTGTTTGCGGGCTTTCTTGTGCATCATCTTTAGAAGAGGCTTCCTTCTGGGACGACAGCCATGCAGACCAATTTGATGCAGTGTGTGGCGTATGGTCTGAGCACTGACAGGCTGACCCCCCCACCCCTTCAACCTCTGCAGCAATGCTGGTAGCACTCATACGTCTATTTCCCAAAGACAACCTCTGGATATGACGCTGAGCACGTGCACTCAACTTCTTTGGTCGACCATGGCGAGGCCTGTTCTGAGTGGAACCTGTCCTGTTAAACCTCTGTATGGTCTTTGCCACCGTGCTGCAGCTCAGTGTCAGGGTCTTGGCAATCTTCTTATAGCCTAGGCCATCTTTATGTAGAGCAACAATTCTTTTTTTCAGATCCTCAGAGAGTTCTTTGCCATGAGGTGCCATGTTGAACTTCCAGTGACCAGTATGAGGGAGTGTGAGAGCAATGACAACAAATTTAACACACCTGCTCCCCATTCACACCTGAGACCTTGTAACACTAACAAGTCACATGACACCGGGGAGGGAAAATGGCTAATTGGGCCCAATTTGGGTGTACTCACTTTTGTTGCCAGCGGTTTAGACATTAATGGCTGTGTGTTGAGTTATTTAGAGGGGACAGCAAATTTACACTGTTACACAAGCTGTACACTCACTACTTTACATTGTAGCAAAGTGTCATTTCTTCAGTGTTGTCACATGAGAAGTTATAATCAAATATTTACAAAAATGTGATGGGTGTACTCACTTTTGTGAGATACTGTATATACAAACAATAGTGACAGCTTTTTTAGTAATTGTAAAGCAGTTTATGATTCCTAATTCAGGGTGAATAAAACATGAGCCGACAGCAGTGCAACTAACTAGCACAAAAGTTTTACCAAAATTGAGTCACCATTAAAATGAAACTATTTTGTGCTTCATTATATCACTTTTATGTCCAGTTTAATGCCAACTTATAAACGAAAGGGCCAAAACAGTTTGGCAGCAGCGATGCCATGTTTTATAACGTCAATAATGGCCATTTAGGTGAAATAAGCCTTGATACATTATGTAGTGCTTCCATTCTTGCTACGGCATGAGCTCTCAAATGTCCAATGTCATCTGCCATATGTTTGCATTGTTTTTAATTTCAAGATAAGAAAGTTCGGCGGGGGGGTTGGATGAGCTGATTCAGCATATCTTGAAGTGTTTTATTCCTGTTATACCACAACAATTTGCAACTGCTAATGATTTTTTCGTGTATTAAAAAGTGACACTTTTCATTTATAGTTAATTTTAACGTTGTGGAATGTCTGTGAAACAAGTTAGTTCCTGTTTTCACTGATTTTATAGCAGCTAAAAACAGTCCGTTCCCTTACCAGCCTCTCTTTTTCGCTCTCGTTTTTGAAGTTTAATGAGACATAAAAACAGCAGCTTCTGAGAAACCTCATGGGCTTCCATCCTGAAGACTTTCTCATGTCAGAATACTTAAAGTTACAGCTTGAATGTTAAAAAACGCTGACATTGGAGACTCCTTCCAAAAATGCTAAACAACATCTCCTCAAAGAAAGCTTCAACTTATCAACAATTACACAATTTTTAAATATTTATGTGCAGCATACAAGTCCCTATGTAAGTTGTTTCTGTAGAAATGACAATGTATTAAAGTGAGTGCTGTTGTAGAAAATTAATTAACACCTTCTGACCACCTTCTGATCAGAATTCAACATTCAACAGAGCTGTTGTATAATCTTAAATACACATGTTAACCATTAATACTCTCATTTATTCAACAGTAATAGCCTCTCTCTCTCTCTCTCTCTCTCTCTCTCTCTCTCTCTCGCTCACTCGCTAGCTAGCTGTGTATGAAAAAACAGCAGTAGCTCTCTCTTCTGTCCTGCAGTATCCCACACTCTTGCACACCTCCTCACTCCACCCCATCCCTCACTCTCCCTCTCCTTCAGCACACCTCCTTCACTTCCTTCGGTTCTACTGTTAGGGAGCTGGGGCCGGATTGAAGTTCAGACGTTTTTATGATTTAATGCCCGGTCTAGGTGGGGGTAATGAAGAAGGCTCCATGCTGTCTACTCCTTATGAGTTGAAATCAGGTGAGGAAATAAAGAACTGTCAGAGTCTTTAAAAGGATATTACCTTTACAATAGGGAAACAGTGAAGCCGTTGTGGTCAGACAAATGTCAGCGTGATATCAGACTCATTATTGCTGTCCATCATTCATACAGTAAGTAATATCCTCATACAACAATATCAATACAGTTTAAATGCAGTGAACTCTTCATGACTCTGCTCCAAATGACATGACTTCCTTATATTGTCTCATATTACCCCATCTGTCTCTCAGTGTACGTATCCTAAGGAACTTACATTTTCTTTGATGAGCCCACCTTTCTTTTAAATTGTGTTTCATCCACTTAGATGATAATCCGCTTCACAGCGCATGTGTCAGATGGAAAGAATGCTAATCTGGAAGAGGTGCAGAGCTTGGGCTTTTTGGCAGCCAGTTTCCACTGCACACTAGTTTCCATGTGGTGCCGCTCCAGAGGCCTGGAGAAGCCTGTTTAGGGAACAAAGGACAGGGTCCAGATTGCATTTGTAAAAGGTCAGACTCTACTGGACAACTGACCCACAACCTAAAATCATACTCCTCTGTCAAGCTGGAGCAGTGGCAGTCTACATCCAGCAAATGTTACCATATCAATTAAAATCCAAAAGTGCATGGAGTGAGGGTGGACCATATGAATCAGTAAGTCACTCATGCCATATGATCTCCATCACCAGACCTTCACCCTTGAGTTGAGGTTTATAACCCAAACAGTTGTTTATTTAAATCATATGTTAGGCTCTAAACTGTGTATTGAGGTTCTTACTGATTTGATAACCAGGGAGTCAGTGAGGTAATATGAGCTTTCTATGATAAACTAGCTATTTAGGTTAGTAATAAAAACGTGAGGGGAGCGTGCTGTTATAGGAAAATCATCAATAACGGGGTTGAGTGATGCAGCCTGAGGCAAAGTGGAGGTCTGTTACTACCCCAAAGTTGATGATTTTCCTAGTACAGCATACCCCATTGTGCTGTTAGAGAAAATTAATCGAGACATTCTGACCAATCACAATAAAGAATACAACAGAATTATGATATAACTGCTAGTAACAAAGAGAGAAACATTTTTGCACATCAATACAAACAGTAGTCTTCCTTGAAATCTGTTTTCCAACCTGATATTCCAAACCTGATCAGGAATATGCTGATGTGATGCAATGAAACCTTGAGCGGAGTCACTTGCTTACTCTCATTCAGACCAGTGTATGTTCTCAATGCTCTCCAGAGAGAAATTAGTTCTGCACACTCAAGTATAAGAAGTTAGACTGGAAAAGCAGATTGCCAAAAACAGTTAAATTTACCACAGAGTTTTGTCCTTGGGGAAGAAATAAGCATATTTATTTGCCACTTAAAATAGTATACCAGTAGATGATACTTCATATAGTGGAGTAGTATTTTGTTTTTTTGAGCAGATATGCAGTTTGGGATGCAGCATATGTTTTGCTTGGGAAGTATATTGATTGCTGCTCTGAGCCAGTTTGAATTAATTTCTCATATAGCATATACTGTATAATCTCTGTGAAGCTTTTACCATTGTTGAACTAAATTTCAGTGATGTTCCAATTCATTACAATCTAAAAAATCAAATCCAAATTTCACAATGTAGGCCCCTTGGTTTTCTAAATCTGCATTATCAAATTTGTTTTATGCCTTCTTGGTTTCATATGACACAGTCTTAAATACAGCCCAGTCTGCCTGTACATTTTAGGCCTTAGGGGAAATGGGTTAGTGTTATCATCTTGCTGTTAACACATTGTCCTGTGCATGGCGTATGTGTGTGCCTGTGTGTTATCACCTGTAATGACACACCTCACCAGTGACTTAACGCCAAACCTTAGTCTCGTTCTCGTTCTTCCTCGTTTCCCCTTCCTCCTTAATTTTGATTGCTGACAAAGTAGTCCGAGAGGCTTCTCGGTCACCCGAGTTCAAAGAGAACTATGCTTTTTATTTAACTTCTGTTTGTTAATGGCCTTGTGGGACATCTCAGAATTGTATATGGTGAGATGCTATAGTGTCTGTTATGGTTGACATAGGCATGGTGAACACTTATTACACCCGGGTGTCTCAGGCAGTTGGGAACCACCATCGTTGGACTTCCTGGCCTGCACAGTTAAACTCTGCGCTTCTGCACCAGGTCCATTTATGCTGTGAGAGTTTGTTAAGAGAAATGTTTTGCTTAGCTCATCAGAATTGTCCTAATTAAAATTTTTTTATTTTCCTGTTTCATTTGGATGGGCTTTATGACCATTAACACAACATTTACAGTGCTCTGAAATCAGTTTGCTACATAATGCATTTAGTAGTGCCCACATAAACAAAAATAGTAGCCACTGACTGGTGGTTTTTGGAAATTCAGTCCTAAATGATCATTTGAGATAACAAAAAACAGTGAACAGGGAAAAAAAATCTACAAGGTATACTTTTGGAGACCTACAGTACTGTGGAAAAATCTTAGACACCCTATTTTATATTTTTTTGTACAAACTTTGTTATAGATTTTTTATTTTATGACTTCTATATTATCGAGTCAGTAAAAAAACATTTTAGATTAGATAGTAAATGTTACAGAAAAATATTTGTAAGTCAGTATATAAAGCAACATATTACATAACAGAACACTTTTCAGACAAAAAAAAAACATAATGAAGGCTGCTGCAAAAATAAGAAGCAAGTGTGACAGTCAAAGTCTCCAGAAGAACTGTGTCTGGTTCTGCATGATGCTCATTTTTTTGAGTATGAGTATTTCCTTAAAAACTGCACAAATGGTTCTTGAGACTTTTTTTTTTAAAGGAAAGGGTCATCACGCCAAATGTTTACTTTTTTTCATTTAGTACTGTTTGCTGATCTTTATAGTATTTCTTTTATGTAAAAACATTTCATTTCATTATTTTTGAAGGCATCTTTGCTCTAAATCTGAAAACTGTATTATATTCACTCACCTTATATTCATGTATAGTTCAGTGCCATACCTGGACTAATGAAGATAATTATTAAATAGCTTAAAAAGCCTCACACTGAGATAAACGCAGACATGCTTAACATGACGATATCACTCTCAAATTTACTCATGTCTAGTTTCAGACAATTCTTTCTTACAAGTCATACTGCATATATTTCATATGTGGTAATGTCATTGCACTATGACTCATTTGTGTGTCTGACTCTCTCCTTCTCTCTTCGCACTCTCACTCTCCCTTTTTGTGTGTGTTTATGTGAATTTTATCTGGAAAGCGTTATGACTTGCCAAGAGAACACTCATCCTTCTTTGAGACAGTCAACACATGGTATAAAATTTTGGAATTAAGATGTTGAATACCTTACAACAGATCAGACTTCGGTTTCGAGATGATGATGTCACTATGGCCCCGGTGTCTAGAAAGATTAGTCATACTGTCTTTTAGACTCAGTGATATCATCACTGTTTTGTGAATCATTCGCTGTATCTGCACTTTCAGATACTTGGCAAGTGTGAGAGAAGGAATGCTTTATTTTGAGGTGATTATTGGAACTGTGTGATTGTTATCGTGGAACTGCAGGACTATACGAGTTCTGCGTGTTTATATACTTTGTATGATTTTACAAAACTGTGAGATCTTGTGCACAAGTGTATGCATGCGTAATCTGTTGGTTGACCTACACATAGTTAGGCCCAGGCACACAGTGCTCCTGATAGGTTTTCCTGTGATTAGAAAAGCAGTTGCAGGCGTCCGCCAGCGGAAAGAGGTGGTGTTGACTCAGGGCCTCATGGGGACATTCTTGTTTTTGTATGGTGTTCAGGGGCTGGGCAGCTGGAGTGACAGAAATTCACTCAGCTTTTTTTTTTCACTGTCCACTGCTTTATTTGGGCTGTGCAGGGCCATCACTGCCAGAGCAAACCTCTCACTTAAGCGTGCAAGGCCTAACTCAAGGATAAACACTCTTTTCTCCAATCACAATATGTGCTGCCTGGTGCTGCTTATTTTGAATTGAGATCACGTTCAAATTTCACACCATTTAACATTTCAAAGCATGATCAAATCATTGAGTGCATTTATTTCCTTTTATTTCTTCTTCTTTTTTTTCCTCAGCTTCAAAATGTTCTCACTCATCTCTGAACCCAATGGGATGAGAAAAAGTAATTTGTCTGAACTTTTCATTAACCACCTCCCTCTTAAGTAAATTGATTAGATTTTTTTTTCATCTTTGATATCAGTTAGACATTTACAGTCCCCAAAAGTTTACACAAGTGAATTGAGTAGGTTCCATCTTTGACTGTGGGCCCACATCCAACATACATATTATTCTAACATCCGTGCTGCCATGAGACAGTGCCTGCACTGTGTTCAGAGATGCCATCCATGGCTCTCCCCATTTAAGGTCTGTGGTAAGTCTGAGCAGTCTCACGCCATATGTGTAACTGGCAGCAATTCTGGGACAATGTCTTATTTTTTAGTGATCATTTGTTGTAGTGTGAACATCTTCATATGTAGGTTTTTCCCCCGGAAAGATAGAATAGATGGATGGATGGCTGGATGGATTTTATCTATTCACAAGTGCACAATGGAAGGCAAAACAGACACGTCCATTCACATACACATTTATTAAAATGATTACCTTTCATGGAGTAATGTTGCTTCCTGATCCAACAAAAGAGAACACATTACTAGCCTACATTAGAAGATCTGATTTCCCACAAAAAGAGGAGCCTTTACTATGTACAGTATGTTTGTCGGTCCCTACAGAATTTTTCGATTTTATGATCACGGACATTAACTTAAACCAAGCAAATTCTGCAATATTTAGAGGAGCTTACAATTTTTCAAAATTACAGCAGATTTGGGCCAAGACGCGTCATGTGACACCACAACGCACATTCAGCCAAAGCCCACTTCAATTCACATGCGTCGAGCACAAGTACAGCTAAAAGGTCTCATTTACCAACAAATATCACTGCAAAATATTGTGCAAAACAGTTTTGTGCAATTTTTCCAATTGAAGTAGTTTTCAGATTAAAAAAGCATAAAAACTCAGAAGTTGCATCATAAATTTTGAAAAAAGCAACAGCAAAATCAAGCATTTTTGGCCGCGACATTCACAAAAAAATCCACGAAATCCTGTACGCACTGGTTTGTGTAGTCAACCCAGTCCATGGAGTATTGATGTAGGGAGCTATTAGCAATTCAGTAATTGTACTACTTTACTGTACTTAAATACTATTTTGGAAGATTTGTACTCTCCTCAAGTATTATTGAACCTTGAACTCTTAAGTAAATTTACAAGAAAAAAACATTTTTACTCCTTAGATTTTCATTTTGACCTTCAAAAAACTTGTTAAAATTCATAAATGCATGAGATATTTTTCTTGTCCAGCTCGTTGGTTCTTGCCTATTTAAATTTTATTAACACATCCAATTACATTCAAATCAGAGTCACATGAAACTGTTCTAATGGGCCTTTGAGCCAGTGCTGTCTTTTGCTGGATGTATCACTGAAATATACAGGATGACATGGTTCCTTTCCTCCCATGTACAAACGAAATAAAAAAATTGCCATCAAATCTAAAGACATATGCTAAGGTACAGTGCATCCGGAAAGTATTCACAGCGCTCCACTTTTTCCATATTTTGTTATGTTACAGCCTTATTCCAAAATGGATTAAATTCATTATTTTCCTCAAAATTCTACAAACAATACCCCATAATGACAAGATGAAAGAAGTTTGTTTGAAATCTTTGCAAATTTATAAAAAAATAAAAAACAAAAAAAGCACATGTACATAAGTATTCACAGCCTTTGCTCAATACTTTGTTGAAGCCCCTTTGGCACCAATTACAGCATCAAGTCTTTTGAGTATGATGCTACAAGCTTGGCACACCTATTTTTGGGCAGTTTCTCCCATTCTTCTTTGCAGGACGTCTCAAGCTCTATCAGGTTGGATGGGGAGCGTCGGTGCACAGCCATTTTCAGATCTCTCCAGAGATGTTCAATCGGGTTCAAGTCTGGGCTCTGGCTGGGACACTCAAGGACATTCACAGAGTTGTCCTGTAGCCACTGCTTTGTTATCTTGGCTGTGTGCTTAGGGTCATTGTCCTGTTGGAAGATGAACCTTCACCCCAGTCTGAGGTCCAGAGCATTCTGGAGCAGGTTTTCATCAAGGATGTCTCTGTACATTGCTGCATTCATCTTTCCCTCGATCCTGACTAGTCTCCCAGTTCCTGCCACTGAAAAACATCCCCACAGCATGATGCTGCCACCACCATGCTTCACTGTAGGGATGGTATTGTCCAGGTGATGACTGGTGCCTGGTTTCCTCCAGACATGACGTTTGCCTTTCAGGCCAGAGTTCAATCTTTGTTTCATCAGACCAGAGAATTTTGTTTCTCATGGTCTGAGAAACAAACCAGGCGGGCTGTCATGTGCCTTTTACTGAGGAGTGGCTTCCGTCTGGCCACTCTACCATACAGGCCTGATTGGTGGAGTGCCGCAGAGATGGTTGTTCTTCTGGAAGGTTCTTCTCTCTCCACAGAGACACGCTAGAGCTCTGTCAGCGTGACCATCGGGTTCTTGGTCACCTCCCTGACCAAGGCCCTTCTCACCCGATCGCTCAGTTTGGCCGGGCAGCCAGCTCTAGGAAGAGTCCTGCTGTTTCCAAACTTCTTCCGTTTACGGATGATGGAGGCCACTGTTCTCATTGGGATCTTCAGTGCTGCAGAAATGTTTCTGTACCCTTCCCCAGATCTGTGCCTCGATACAATCCTGACTCAGAGGTCTACAGACAATTCCTTGGACTTCATGGCTTGGTTTGTGCTCTGACATGCATTGTTAACTGTGGGACTTTATATAGATAGGTGTGTGCCTTTCCAAATCATGTCCAATCAACTGAATTTACCACAGGTGGACTCCAATCAAGTTGTAGAAACATCTCAAGGATGATCAGTGGAAACAGGATGCACCTGAGCTCAATTTTGAGTGTCATGGCAAAGGCTGTGAATACTTATGTACATGTGCTTTTTTTGTTTTTTATTTTTAATAAATTTGCAAAGATTTAAAACAAACTTTTTTCACATTGTTATTATGGGGTATTGTTTGTAGAATTTTGAGGAAAATAATTAATTTAATTGATTTTGGAACAAGGCTGTAACATTACAAAATGTGGAAAAAGTGAAGCGCTGTGAATACTTTCCGGATGCATTGCATATTAGTTTTCAGTTTGGAAAATCGGATAACTAGTATCAGATTTTTGCTGCTAATGCCACCTTATTCATTTCAAAAGGTTTTTAAACATTAGTTAACCAGATGGTCAAATTTTAGTTTAGTCTGAGTTATCAGAATATTTAATAAATATTTGATAACATAAATAAAAAGGAATATGAATATTTCTTGAATACTTGCATATGTATAAATATAGATAGTCTCTGACTTTCATTAAAGTAGATTTTTAGGTCCATACATCCACCCTGGTTATTAGACAAAGCCATCACCACATCCTCTACCTGAACACTGAAGGGTCTTTTTCATAATTCTCCATAAAATCCCCTGAAATCTGCCATTAGTTATTGTTGAGTTGCAGATTAAGCTCCACAAGACAGAAGTATTTTTCTAGTCTTCTTAATTATGGACAATGCACCCTTCAAAGGGGAAATCATCAGTGGGTCACACAAACTGGAGTTGCATTCATTTTCCTGGTCTGGGTAACAGTTGCAACAGGTTCAGAAGGTCAGCCCAGACTTTTCTGTTTACAGAAATGAGTGGTACATTTCCACAGATTCATAGGTGAGGATATTAACATAGATTGAAGTTTTGTCCACAATCAAAATTCACCACCACAGACCTGTACAGTGACTGTAGCACTGCTGCCACTGACCTGATCCATTTGACAGTCTTACACTCTTTTTCTGCATTTGTGATCCAAATTTGTTATGAGTAATGTATATAATCTATGTAGTCCATAATGTACCCGTAACACTTCCCAGTTTTTCTCTTTGAAGTCTTCATGCAGGTACACCCACTTCTTTCCTCACAACCCTGTTCGTGAAGGCCAAATATTTAAGCATGGTCTCATCAGGGAAAGGTGCAACTTATGGTCAGATCTGCCCAAAGGTGGAAGACCAGCAGACACTCTTCCTATTTGTTACACATATTTCCTACATGAATGCCATGACAGTATAGCTGAACAATTTAACACACCTCATTTCTTAAATATTTATTTGAGTTTATTTGAGCCAAGTTTAGGGCAGTTGGCTGTGCTTAAAGTGGGTAAGGAAAGGATTCAGGTTTTGCTCACTTTTTATTGTTATAGATTTAAACCGGACTTAATCTACTTTTTGACCATTAATCTACACACAGTAACCCAGAGAGACAAAGCAAAAAAACAGGTTTTTAAAACAACTTTGCAAATTTATCAAATATCAAAAAATGACATCTCTCATTTAGATGTGTATTAAGAACCTTTGGCAGAAATTACGGCTTCAAGTCTTCTTGGCTAAACCTTTACAAGATTTTCACACCTGGATTTGGCCAGTTTCTCCCGTTTTTCCTGGCAGATCCTTTCAAGTTCATTTAGATTGATTGGGTAGAATCTGAACTGCCATCTTCAGGCCTCCACAGATGTTCTTTGGGGTTCAAGTCTAAGTCTGGGCCACTCCAGTATTGCCTTGATTGTACTGAAAGGTGAACCTCACATCAGTCTAAGGTTGTCTGCACCCTGGAGCAGGTTTTCTTCCAGGACCTCTCATAATTTGTCTGCACTAAAACTTCCCAGATTCTGACCGGTCTCCCAGTCTTTGCTGCTGAGAACCACTCCCATAGCATGATGCCGCCGCCACCATGCTGAGGTCTACAGAAAATTCCTTAGACTTCATGCCTTGGTTTTTGGTCTGACATGCACTGTCAGTTGTGGGACCTTATAAAAACAGGTTTGTGCCTTTCCAAATCATGTCCAATCAATTGAATTTACCACAGGTGGACTCCAGTCAAGTTCTACATACATCTAAAAGATGATTAAAGCAAATAGGATGTACCTGAGCTCAATTTGAAGTAGCTTAGCCAAGGGTTTGAATACTAAATATCTAAATGAGATATTTTGGGATAAATTTCGGGTTTGATTTTTAATACAGTTGCTAAAAATTCTAAAAATCGTGTTTTTGCTTTTTCAAAGAATATTGTATACAGATTATTAAATCTTTAATACAATAAAGTTTGCCAAAACTGAAGGAGTTTGAATCTTTCTGAACCCACTGTAGAAACAGACTGGATTTACATGATGAGTGTTATACTAAACTTGCACACTCATATTTAGTGTCGTTTTAAGTTTTCCTTAAATGCTTGCATTGATTCATGAAAAAAAAAATGTAATCAGTCTGTACAGCTAGATGCATTAAACATTAATTGTTATGTGGAATTTTATGGAATGACTTCTCTATCTGGAATGATGCTCCTACTGAGAAGCGGTCAGCAGGAAAAAAAATCAGTATGCCTCAAACTAATCACATAATGTCTAACTAATGGCATGTTGTATCTGCCCAGTAGTACTAGACATTCTGGAGAGCATTCCAGCAGTAACAATCCATCCAGTGGTTGATACACAGCATTGCATTACAGACAGACTGTTCTTGTATTTGACATGCATTTTGATAGTCAGCGGTTGCCAGGTTCCCTGAGCTGCGACATTTTGTGCCAGATTCACAAGGCGTTCAAGGGTGTGTTGTTTATGAGACCAGTGATTGTTTTAACAGAGAAGTTTCTTTTGTATTTAATTCTATTTATAGAAGTGCTGTAAAAATCCAACCTCTTATGTAACACATTCTTAAAACTGAGCAGTTGTCTAAGCCATTCTAAATCTAACAAAGTGAAAAGCCATTTAATGCATTTCATATGTTAAGAGATGATTACTGACATCTTTAATAATGTAATGTAGAATGGAAGAGACTAACCATACATGCGTGTAAACTCCATTCATAATTGCAAAACACAAGCTCAAATTGTATTTTGATCCTTGTGTGCTCTGTAACTCCAAATTATTTTTCCTTTACTAAGTGTCTTTTACATCAAATTGAAATATTTGCATTTACATAGTTTTTTTTTTGGTTGTATTTTTGTTGAGCAGATGCATTTATTCAAAGTTACTTATAATTAAGGTGTTGCATGACATTTGGGTTATTTGGGTACTTATGCTACTGCATGACAAACCTGGAGGATGGTAAAGACACAGGTAGCCAGCTCTGGTCCTGGAGAACGCTTGTCCTACACATTTTAGTGTTTTACCTGCAGCTTATTCCTATTGCTATTAACCTGGAGGTTCATATCCTTTCATGGTACATCAGAGAAATAAAGCTGAATAATGTCCTTAAGTTGATGAAAAAATTGCATACCATAAAACCAGTATATTTTGATTACTGCTTCTCGGTCAAAGCGGTGGCGTAATTGGTCTTCTAAGCTGGTTCAGTAAATGGATACATTTTTATTGCATCTTAACTCTTGCACATATTCATGTGTGAAATAGAAATACGTCCCCTGAAAGTCATAAGTCAAAACTGCAGCAATAATTTTGTATGGTATTGTCATAAAATAGTTTGTACAAATTGAAAAGTTAGGAGCTCTTTCCTTTTGTGTTTATAATACTTCTTACAGGTTTACTTATATAAACTATATGGCCAAATGTTTGTGGACACCTGACCATCACACCCATTTGTGGGCCTTCTCTAAATTGTAGGCACAGAGTCAGAATTGTATAAGATGTCTTTGTATGCTGTAGTTTTACAATTTCCCTTCACTGGAACTGAGGGGCCCAAGTCTGCAATTCCAGCAAGGCAATACCCCTGTGCACAGGGCAAGCTCCGTGAAGACAAGGTCTGCTAAGGTTGGAGTGGAAGAATTTGAGTGGCTGCACAGAGACCTGACCTCAACCCAATTGAACATCTTTGGAAGAACTGGAACAACGACATGCCCCAGGCCTTCTCAAACGACACCAGTGCCTCACCTGACTAATGCTCTTGTGGCTGAATGAGCACAAATCCCCACAGCCACCCTCCAATATCTAGTGGAAAGCCTTCCCAGAAGAGTGGAGGTTACTATAACAGCATAAAGGATTAAATCTGGAATGGTATGTTCAAAAAGCTCATACAGTGCATCCGGAAAGTATTCACAGTGCTTCCCTTTTTCCATATTTTGTTATGTTACAGCCTTATTCCAAAATGGATTAAATTCATTATTTTCCTCAAAATTCTACAAACAATACCCCATAATGACAAGATGAAAGAAGTTTGTTTGAAATCTTTGCAAATTTATTAAAAAATAAAAAACAAAAAAAAGCACATGTACATAAGTATTCACAGCCTTTGCTCAATATTTTGTTGAAGCCCCTTTGGCACCAATTACAGCCTCAAGTCTTTTGAGTATGATGCTACAAGCTTGGCACACCTATTTTTGGGCAGTTTCTCAAATTCTTCTTTGCAGGACCTCTGAAGCTCCATCAGGTTGGATGGGGAGCGTCGGTGCACAGCCATTTTCAGATCTCTCCAGAGATGTTCAATCGGGTTCAAGTCTGGCCTCTGGCTGGGACACTCAAGGACATTCACAGAGTTGTCCTGTAGCCACTGCTTTGTTATCTTGGCTGTGTGCTTAAGGTCGTTGTCCTGTTGGAAGATGAACCTTCACCCTAGTCTGAGGTCCAGAGCGCTCTGAAGCAGGTTTTCATCAAGGATGTCTCTGTACATTGCTGCATTCATCTTTCCCTCGATCCTGAATAGTTTCCCAGTTCCTGCCACTGAAAAACATCCCCACAGGATGATGCTGCCACCACCATGCTTCACTGTAGGGATTGTATTGTCCAGGTGATGACTGGTGCCTGGTTTCCAGGCGGGCTGTCATGTGCCTTTTACTGAGGAGTGGCTTCCGTCTGGCCACTCTACCATACAGGCCTGATTGGTGGAGTGCTGCAGAGATGGTTGTTCTTCTGGAAGGTTCTCCTCTCTCCACAGAGACACGCTGGAGCTCTGTCAGAGTAACCATCGGGTTCTTGGTCACCTCTCTGACCAAGGCCCTCCCCCCCGATTGCTCAGTTTGGCCGGGCAGCCAGCTCTAGGAAGAGTCCTGCTGGTTCCAAACTTCTTCCATTTACGGATGATGGAGGCCACTGTTCTCATTGGGATCTTCAGTGCTGCAGAAATGTTTCTGTACCCTTCCCCAGATCTGTGCCTCGATACAATCCTGTCTCGGAGGTCTACAGACAATTCCTTGGACTTCATGGCTTGGTTTGTGCTCTGACATGCATTGTTAACTGTGGGACCTTATATAGACAGGTGTGTGCCTTTCCAAATCATGCCCAATCAACTGAATTTACCACAGGTAGACTCCAATCAAGTTGTAGAAACATCTCAAGGATGATCAGTGGAAACAGGATGCACCTGAGCTCAATTTTGAGTGTCATGGCAAAGGCTGTGAATACTTATGTACATGTGCTTTTTTTGTTTTTTTATTTTTAATAAATTTGCAAAGATTTCAAACAAACTTCTTTCACGTTGTCATTATGGGGTATTGTTTGTAGAATTTTGAGGAAATACATGCATGGTACGCTGATTGGCATGTCTAAAGTGTCCGTAGTGTATGAATGGGTGTGTGAATGTGTATGTGATTGTGCCCTGGCACCCTGTCCAGGGTGTACCCCGCCTTGTGCCCGAGGCTCCCTGGGATTGGCTCCAGGTTCCTCCGTGACCCTGAAGAAGGAGTAAGCGGTAGAAGATAGATGGATGGATGGATGTATATACTGTGTATATATAGTGTATATACCCCATGAGCCTGCACCCACTATAGCCTGTTAATGGCTAACAGGAGTGGAACTCAGTGTGATCTTCTGTTGTTGTGGCCTATCTGTCTTAAGGTTTGGCGTATAGACATGCTCTTCTCCTTATCATGGTTGAAAAGAGTTGTTACTGTAGCCTTGCTGTTAGCTGTTAACTGAAACCAGTCTGGCCATTCTCTTCTGACCTCTCTCCTCAACAAGTCATTTCCACCTGCTCACTGGATGTTTGCTGTTTTTTCACATCATTCTCTGTAAACTCTATAGACTGTTGTGCATGAAAATCCCAAGAGATCGGAAGTAACTGTGCCATGGATTGGGAGATTACTTGCTTTCTCTGTAGTTGTAGGGTACAGATGTTTTATTGGACAGGCAGCCCCTTTGTAAGGCATACATAAAAGTTCATGTTAGAAAAGGAAGAGATGGGCCATTCACCACAACAGAGAGGCCAGAGAGAGTGCCTTAGTTGACTCTGGGCTAAGAGACTGGATCTATGGAAGGTTTCTATTGGGTCACAAGTTGATGTTAGAGTTGCCTGATGAGGGTGTCCAATGTTGAAAGCAGTTAAACACCTGAGGGCCCCAGGTTACATAACTAATGATGTGTCATAGTGTAAAATCCAGTTTTAACACAGTTTTGACATTGTGTTGCAATGGTGAATAACGGTAGTCTGTAAAAGTACACTTCGAGTGGACACAGGGACATCACAACATAGAGAAGTGGAAATTGGACAGACTTTCTTGTTGTTCGTTTTTGCATCATGCTGATAGAAATGGAAGCAAATAAAACATATCCAGAGAGCCATTCTTTTTGGAGTGAATAGTACAGGCAGTGTATGTGATGGTGTTTAGGTATATCATAACAGTGTTCTTCCCTTCATGGCTACAGTACATATCTACACGTACTTGATAATGCACCATGTAACAAGCACTACACTGAATGTTTCCAGGAATATGACAGCGAGTTTTCATTCCTTCATTGGCTTGTACTGTTCATCACATTTCATACAGTAAATCAAAATGATGCAGCTTTATTTAGAAAAGGAAATTAAAGGAGTCATTGTGACCTGAATGGCATACACATGGAATGAATGTGTAAAAAATAAATAAATAAATAATAAAAAAAAAATTCCTGATTCTGGTGTTGTGCTTGTTTTATTCCATACCTTGCTCAGCCCCATGAGACATTTAAAGCACAAGCTGAGCAAACCTTTCCTTTGAATCCAAGCGCACTTTCTGCTCAGTGGGACACACTACCTCAAGTGTGGGCCACAGCTGTGAAGCTCATCATGAACTGCAGATTGGTAATGTTTTACTGTAATTCACCTCATGATAATGAAGCTGCCCACATGTGAGGGGAGAGACCAACGGCCACCATCTGGGAGTGTGTTCCACAGGGATGAAGCAGAGAACAGCTGGACAGGGCCCCTGATTTATTTCACCTCATTCTACTTAGAATTGCCTCTGCCCGTGTTTTCTCAACCAACCATTGAGTGGTACGAGAGCTAGTGTGTTCACACACACACACACACAAGCCATTGCACCTTTGTCACACATTTAACTACTTTCACTCACAGATGTTGCACATCAAATCCTCCTGGTGGGGCAAAGCATGCCACAGTGAATCACATTGTGTTTGTTCAGAAGGGCAGATGTATAATTTTATTGAGGCATTTATTTTTGTGTGTGTGTGTGTGTGTGTGTGTGTGTGTGTGTGTGTGTGTGTGTGTGTGCTCGCATGAGTCGGCTGTGCGGAAAATGATGGCGTCAGCGAGCGGAGCCCCTCTACACACTGACTACAACGTAGTTTGTAATGCCCCCCCCAACACAGACCCCTCACTGATGGGAGCATTAGAGACCAGACTGCATGTCGCTGGGTGTTCCTGAGACTCTTATTATCAAAACCACCATCTCACCATACACACCCCTTATTTAAACTTCACACTATACTATAAGATTTCTTTTCTCAGTCACAATCAAACTTTTGGAGTTATTACAAGCTCCTAGAGGAAGTCCGTTTTGACCTTAACAATACAAATTATTTCTTTAATTACTTTATTTACTAACTTTAATTAATAGGCTATAATGTGTATGTGATTGTGCCTTGCGATAGACTCCGGGTTCCCCCTGACCTTTTAGGATAAGTGGTATAGAAGATGGATGGATGGAATAGATGGAATATAATTGTGTGCAGACAATGTGAGTTTGCAATATTTTTGCCTAAAAATCTAATAAACCCATAAGAAGAATCTATAGAGTGCTTCTTGAACCTCAGGTGTCTTTTTAATGTATATGACGTTTGATGGGGCATGTTAATCCTGTATCCTACCAAATCATTTTTCCACCAGCCTGACCTCAGTTGATATTTTCGGCTTTTTAGAATGTCTTCCCGGAAGAAAGTGAGGTGAGAAAAAAGAGTGAGCCACTCAGACAGCTAGAAGTGCGTGTTCCAGTCTTCCCTGTCATTTTCTTTGTCTCGTTCCCCTTTTTGTCAGAAACACAAACCCTCAGTCTCAATACAAGTGTGTTTTTTTTTTCTTTTCCCCCTGTTTTGTGTTGGCCTTTATTGGCACAAAAAGCCATCAGGGTGTGTGTGCAGCCTCAGACTCATCACCCATGTAATTTAGTTGCTGACACTCACATGCGGTGTGATTTTGTGATTCTGACTCATTAGCAGAAATAGAAGTGAATAGAGACAAATTGAGGGGTGGGAGGCCACAGAGTGCCCCCTCTGACTGGAGGCTGATTGCTTTTGGGGAGACGCTGGGGCGGACGAAAGCACAGTCAAACCCAGACAGCAGAACTGAGTCTCGGCAAGAACCACCGAGCACCGTGCTCACTGCTTTAATGTGGCCAGACCACTTCATGCAGTCATGGACCAGAACGGAAACAATATCATGTCAGCACAGAGAATGACATGCACAATGCTTTCAGCTACCGCCTCTGAGAATGCCACATCTGTCACTGCACACATCCCATCTCTTTACAGTAAAGCCAAGACGCTGCCCTTCAGTTTGGCCTGTTAAACGGGAAGGAGGACTGAAAGTCTTATTTAATGTTTGTCATAAAAAATTTTCAAAGTCTTACTTTCTTTGCTGTCACGCTTTAATAAAATGCCTGTATGTTTTTCAGGCGTGAAGTCATTTTTGTCATGTTATTGTGTATATTTCAGGAAAACAGCATGCATATTGATGATTATGGTTACTATAAAAGGCACAGAAGAGTTCACCGAGAAGTGAAAGGAAACCTGAGCCTCTTGCTTGTTTTCAGTGTTTTTGGCGAGCCTGTATTTTTCAGCCTGGTGTGTTTACGCACTGCTTTTAGCCGCATACAGCAGCTTTCCACTGGGGCCGTGGCGACCCACAAACTTACGTCAGAGTGGAAGGGGCCATGCAGACGCTTGTGGTGGGATTGAGGACGGGGCTTTTCTCTCTTGGAGCAGCAAGCTTACTCACTGCTCACTTTGGCGCTGAATCACAGCAGGGTTTCCTCCCTCTTACCACACCACTATAGCTCTCACAGCTACATCAGGGTGGCCAGGTACGGTTCTATTCAGAGTGGTCAGCATGGGCCGATTGAGAACAATCAGAGTCAGTCAGAGGCAAAGATGAGCCTCTGGTCCAGACTTCAGGGCTGAGTCACTGTCTGCCTTGCAGACGTGGGCTTGAATCATTTCAGATTAGGGGCCCTGCAATTAAATTCATCTGACACACATTTTAGCTATTTTCTTCCATCTCAGCTCCTCCGTCAAAAACAAAACTCTTGCCTTTTTTTTTTCCCCCTTGTCAGCCTTTTGCCCTACCGCTAAATTAAGCTGTGTGGATCGCATTTTAACTGTACATGCGACCACCAACAATCTAGTTAGCAGTATTTTTCTGTTTATTTTGAGTTTCCATGTGCACAGCAAGGCCACACTCATTCGTATGAGTGCGCACACATAAACGCACAGATTAGACAAGCTTGAGCTCGAATGAAAATAAATGTAGAGTTTTTATCTGTGGAATTTAAGCCTAACCTCTAACCCTTCCAACGCAAAGTGGTCGCAACAGGAGCTGGTGGTAGTGAAATATATTGTGGGTTAAAACATGCTGAAGCAATAATACTCTCTAATGTGTTCCATCTCCCATGAAGCACTTGTACCTGGTGCCACTCTGGCTGCCCCTCTACCTCATACAATCACAGAGTTACCCCTCCATACAGACACTTACACACAAATATATTTGCATTAAGGTATACAGTGGGGGAAATAAGTATTGGACGGGTCAACTTTTTTTCAGTTAATATATTTCCAATGAGCCTATTCACATGAAATTTTCACCAGACGTCAGTATTAACTCAAGAAATCTGGAAATATAAAGAATTCACAACATTAAAGTCCATAAATGAAGTTATGTGTAATAAAGTGGAATGACACAGGAAAAAAGTATTGAACACGCTAACTGAAATTTATTTAATACCTAGTGGAGAAGCCTTTGTTTGTAATGACAGCTTCAAGGTGCATCCTGTATGAAGAAATTAATCGGTGTGATTTTGGCACATTCTTCTAAACATATTGTCTTTAAATCTTGTTCAATTGAGGCTTTTTCCTCCATTGATGCATATACACTTGCATAAAAGGTACAAAAATACATTAACTGGAGTTGATATCACCAAATACAGTAAATATGATTAAAGACCCATAATGATCATTGAATTTCAGACTGCAAGCGGTTAAACACACTCACACACATGCAAGATCAAACTAGTAGCCAAACAAAGGCACCTTTCTGAGTGTCTATTCTTTGTCATGGATTTCAGATTTCAGACTGCAAACGGTTAAACACACTCACACACATGCAAGATCAAACTAGTAGCCAAACAAAGGCACCTTTCTGAGTGTCTATTCCCTGTCATGGATTGAAAAAGACTCTTTAAACTGTAGTATATGATTCATATAAAACTTTGCTAGAAATAAAATAATGAGAAATTCTCCCCACTCTGCACTGGAGATGAGGAACAAGTGACACGTTAGTGAGAGGGAGACAGGAGATTTGAGTCACTTGCAGCTGTTTTAAGATATATAGGAGTGCACAGTAGGGTAGTGTGGGAGAAAGGTGTGGTTAAGATGGACACAGGAGAGAGAGGACACTGCTTTGACCTGCTCTGACCTTTAGCTCTCCGGATATGTTGTCACTATGGAGAAGCATCCTGGTACTCTTAATAACCTCTGTTTCCACACGCACCACCCTAACTAACCCTAACTTGATCCTAATGTGTCTAACAGTGTTCAGGCGTTATGTTAATAGCTTTATCAAAATGCGCATTTTTATTTTTATTTTAAACTTATTTCCTTCAGCAGACCATGAGAGGGGAAAAAAAACAATATTATTTACAAGTTTTACAAATGACTAAAAGAAACATGGTGGACTCTAGATGTTTGTCATACCATACCCTTGGTGTGCATTTTACAAGTTTGAGAGAGTTGGCAAGGATATGAAATGTGGGAGAGGGGTACGGTGTGGGAAGTAAAGATGAAAGCGGCGAGCGGGAGTGCCATGCGTCTCTATCATATCCCAGTTTGATGCTGACACAAGCAAAAGCAGGGGATGCTTGGCAGGGCCGTGCCTGTTTTACATTACCTTGCATGGTTACTTAACTGCCCTACATTTAAGAGGAGATTTTATGTGAATTTGACCCCAGGAAACCTTTTTCATCTGGCAGAATGGATCTTTTTTTTTTTCTCTCCCTAATTTGAAATGCTTGATCTTGCAGTGCATGTGAGGCAGCGACATCAGAGGCTTGTATTTATAGTGGAAAGATGCATGTTTTATGAACTTTATGTCACACCTTTGAAATCACAAAGCACTGCTCACTTTATAACATATCTCTTTGCAAACGAGCAATCCATTTTAAACAACAGTGCGCAGGAACTGACCGCTTGCTGGGATCAGTAACTAGTTAGTAATTTATAAACTGTTCAATAATTCAGAAACTTGCCAGCAATTTAGAAATTGGTCAGTAATCTGGAAACTTGAGTACATCAGAAACTGGTTAGTAAATCAGCAACTGGTCACTAATTCATAAACAGGTCAGTAATCAGTAGACCTGTCAGTATATCACAAACTGGTCAGTAATTCAGAAACTGGTCAGTAATCTAGAAACTGGTCAGTAATTCAGAAATTGGTCAGTAAGATAGAAACTGGTCAGTAATCTAGAAACTGCTCAGTAATTCAGAAATTGGTCAGTAAATTAGAAGCTGGTCAGTAATCTGGACACTGGTCAGTAATTCAGAAATTGGTCAGTAAGTTAGAAACTGGTCAGTAATCTAGAAACTGGTCAGTAAATTAGAAACTGGTCAGTAAATTAGAAACTGGTCAGTAATTCAGAAATTGGTCAGTAAGTTAGAAAGTTGTCAGTAATCTAGAAACGGTCAGTAATTCAGAAATTGGTCAATATGTAAGAAACTAAACTGTAATTTTAACATTAGGTTTCTGCACATTTGATACAGGTTCAGTATACCATAATACATCAAATAAAGGAGTAAGTCTTACAAACTCTCTGGTGTTTGGAGCATTCCAGTACTAACTTCTTTAACAAATTAAAATCCCCTTTACAGACTAGCCTGATCTGGAGGCCTTAAAGGTATTTGTAAGGGGAAAAAGGGACAGTATTTGTTCCTTGTGGAGTCTGAGACACTGGGCTGTCTGGGGTGTTCATTTCCTGCTGGGCTCCAGTGTAGGTGAGAGGTGGGTGTTGTGTTTCCTGCCCACTGCTGAAGGCCCTGGGTGAAGTGGAGAAAGTGGGGGTGTGTTTAGAAAGCATCTAAATCTGCTTCGCAGTTTGCAGAGGAATGACGTTAAAAACGTCCTGTGCGACAGCCGCTGAACTTTGCAAATGTCATTTTCCACGTCTTTCAGGCACAGTAGACAGTAATGCGGTTGTGTCACAGTGTAACCCTGTATTAGAGAGGTGGTTTTAGACATCACACCACAAACCATAGACCTCTGGTCAAAAGGGAACTTTCCCATGTCTGCACCTAAATGTGTGTGTGCCTGCGTGTGTGTGGGAAGCTTGTGCGTCTATAAGTAAATATAGGTTAGGTCAATACTATAGTGATGTTCTCCACCTCACAGGCCTGGTCTATAGTGCCATCTGTTGGCTAACTGTAGATTTCTGCCTGTGTGAGTTAGATGAGTTTTCCTTTCTCAGCCTTACTCTCTGTTCTGCACTTAAAGTGTCCTCCACTAATATTGGCACCCTTGGTAAATATGACAACAAAACACAGGTTTATCCAACAAAAAAAAAATGTCTTTGTTAAATATACGTGCGTTATGTCCCTTTGCCAAGATAACAGCTCTGAGTTTTCTCCTATAATGCCTGATGAGGTTAGAGAATACACAGCAAGGGATCTGAGATCATTTCTTCATACAGAATCTCTCCAGATCCTTCAAATTCCGATGTCCATGCTGGTGGACTCTCCTCTTCAGTTCACCCCACAGGTTTTCTATGGGTTTCAAGGACTGGGATGGCCAGGACAGGACCTTGATTTTGCGGTCATCACGGCCCATTTTAAGCTTTCTGGCAGAGGGAGTCAGGTTTTCATTTAATATCTGTTGATATTTGATAGAGTCCATGATGCCCTGTTTCCTAACAAAATATCCAGGTCCTCTGGTAGAAAAACAGCCCTAAAACAATAAAGAGCCACCACCATATTTAACCATGGACATGAGGTACTTTTCCATATGGCTACCTTTCTGTGTGTGCCAAAACCACTTCTGGTGTTCATTTTGGTTACATCAGCTCTATTTTGGTTTCATCTGACCATAGAATCCGATCCCATTTGAAGTTCCAGTAGTGTCTGGCAAACTGAAGATGCTTAAGTTTTTTTCTGGATGAGAGTAGAGGCTTTTTTCTTGTAGGTGACTTTGGACTGTAGTTTTGGAGACTTTCTGAACCCAAGACGCAACTAACTTGGAGATTTTTTGGCCACTCGAACCATCCTCTTCACAGTGTGTTGAGACAATATAGACACATTCTCTTCCAGGTTGATTCATAACATTTCCAGTTGACTGGAACTTCTTAATTATGGTGGAAATGATGGAATGGAATGATGATGGAAATGGGCATTTTCAATGCTTGTGCTATTTTCTTATATAGCTACTTCACATTTTGTGAAGCTCAACAACCTTTTGCCGAACATCACAGCTATATTCCTTGGTCTTACCTATTGTTATGAATGACTAAGGGAATTTTGCCTGTATTACCTCATATTTATACCCCTGTGGAACAGGACATCATGGTTGAACAATTTCCTGTTCCTAATCACCCAGGTGTACTAACAAAATGTAAAATATCAATGGGAATATACTTCAAATATATTTTTCTCATATGAATTCATGGGGTGCCAATAAATGTTGCACACCTGTATTTAACAGGTTTTTTTTTTTTTTATAACCTGTTTTGTTTGCAGTTGTTTGATATCCATGAGAGCAGAGTATTTCTGTGATTTTTTTTTAACAAAAGATCAAAAGTTTAAACTATAAATAAAAGATTTTCACCACCTTCTTTGTTCATATTTACCAAGGGTGCCAATATTAGTTGAGGGCACTGTATATATCAAACTGTAACTTCTGTCAACACTGAAGTTATTTGTCAACCCGATTACCCTGTTCCAAGTTTAAAGAATATACTTTTAGAGAAAAGTATCCCAAAACATTTTGGTGTGACCTTCTGGGGGTAAACTTAAAGGTTCTATGTAGAAACATAAAACAGGGCGTTTCCCTATCAGCAACAGTTCCAAATATAACCACTTTAAGACACTAAGAACCTTTAACTGTCCAATGAACACTTATGGAACTTTTTTCTAAAGGTGTGTCATTCAGCATTCATACATTTAATGCATGAATAACATTATATATATATATATATATATATATATATATATATATATATATATATTAACATAATATAACTTTTGTTTGTCTGTTTTTTGCATACAATCTTTCTGACACAATCTTATTGGTTCACAGTATGGCAAGAACCATGATTGTGTTTTTTTTACCCCATCTTTCCACTGAGTTTCAACATGAATCTATGACTTCCAAGGTTTTACACACATAGAGCGCCAACACAGTTTCACACTACCTCTCAACCAAACATTGGGGGAAAAAAATCTAGGTTCTGTTGGGCCAACGCTCTGCAGATATTTGTGATTTTCTCCTAACACATCATATTCATCCCATGAAGGCTTCAGTAATTAACTGATGTGTTAAAACCTGTGTTAAATAAGACACTAAATTACAATGTCAAAACATTGTTTAGAAATACTTGGCAACTCAGATCTCAACTCCTATCCTGCACTATCTCTTCTTGCTATCCTGCACTGTTTTCCATGCTCCCAACACACCTTATCCCATTCATTATCTATTTATAAAGCCTGCCATGTGTTCGATTTGTTGTGTTGCAGCAGGAATAGTGTGGAACTCTTTAGAGTATTGAGGTTTGGATTTGGAAATTGCTGTTCTACACCAGGAAGAGGTTTCAGCCCAAACCTCTTTGAGCACAAAGCGTGCTTGTAGGGTGTGAGCCTGCTGATTTAGCATTTTGGCCTTTCACTGGTGCAACAAGTCCCCATTCTGTTAACACAGCCCACATTGTTCTGCTTGAGTTCATAATGTTTATTATGTTTTCAAGCACTATTTAGATCAGTGTTTTCCAAACCAGTCCTCAGCCCTCTCTTCCTGAGTCCGATATATCTCTACCATAAAGGCGGGTGACAAAGGATAAAATGGTTATGTTTATCCTGAAACATTTCTATCCTGATAGGAGTGCTCTCTTCCAAGATGACATGCCTTCATCCATAGGGCATGCTCACTGATTAGTGTAATGAGTATGAAAATAATATAAATCATATACTGTCTCCGAATCCCGCCTGCATGGAGTTTGCATGTTCTCCCCGTGCTTCCAGAGTTTCCTCCGCCAGTCCAAAGACATGCATGCGTTGTAGGCATGTGATTGGCATTTCCAAATTGGTCGTAGTGTGGCTTGCAATGTTAATTCCTAGGCAATGGGTTCACCCGCCATTCTGGATAAGTGGTATGAAAACTGGATGGATATACTGTGTCCTCCTCAGTCATCAGATATTAACCCAGATATTAGCCACCTATAATGGTGTCATACTATTTTGACATACAGTCCCCTCACTTGAACCCAATTGCATTTCACCTCCTGAAGTGGAGACCGAAGGGAGAAACCATCCATCTTCTATACCGCTTATCACAGGGGAACCTGGAGCTTATCCCAGGGAGTACAGACAATCCATCGCAGGGATCCATTCACACACCGGACATTTACACTACGGACACTCAGCCTACCATCCATGTCTTTGGACTGGGAGGAAACCGGAGAATACATGCAAACTCCGCACACACAGGTGGGAATCGAACCCCCGACCCTGGAGGTGTGAGGCGAACGTGCTAACCACTAAGCCACTGTTAGCCCAGGGACAAAAAAACAAACGAACAAAAAAAAAAAACAGCTGAGAGAAGCTGTGGTAAAAGCCTGGAGAAGCATCACAAAAGAAGAATACAACAGTTTGTTGATGCCAGTGGTTCTCAGGCTTGATGCAGTTATAGCAAGCAAGGGATATGCAACCAAATATGAAGTACTATTTACTGTAATTTACTTGAAGTCTGTCTGTTTCTGTACTTTTGCTCACCTGAAAATTTTTTAAATACATCTATATGTAAAAATCAGGAACTAAAAGCTGAAATTTTGATCTATCATCTTTTGATCTCAAACCCAAATGTATTCAGCGTATAGCAAAAATAAAGGAATTGGCCTTGCTGTTCCAATACTTTCAGAGGGGACTGTAGTAGACCTATTTAGTGTTGTGCTACATGGTTTTGGTCATAGCTTCTTAACTAATGCCCTGGTAAGACATAGCCACAGTTTGTTGCTTATCATGGTAGAACACAATCCGGGTTTAGACACGACTCTTACAGTGTATCTTAGCAACATGCGCAACCTTTAAAAGCCTTCCTGTGCCTGTAGAAATAAAAAGCAGTGAGAAAGCACAAAGAGGAACTGTAAGTGACCACCATAAACACCCATCCACTTGGACGAATGTCAAGTTTTGTCAAAGAGAGTGGGGTAAATAAATTGCACTTAAAGGACATTAAGCCCAGTAAAAGCTTTGGCAAAGTGTTTAACTGGACAGAACAAATTAAGATTTGTTAAGGTGAAGGTGTTGAATGCTGTAAAGTTAAAATAAATTTAAAAAACAAAAAACAAAACACTGTATACAGGATTGTGCATTTAATTGCTAGCTTTCAAATGGTGGTTTATTCATCTTAAGATTTGGAAGACTTGGCTCTATACTGTATCCAAAGATTTTACAAAGAAGGCTGTCACTAACAAATTAGTTGTTTTGTCCTTCTCACTTCACCGCTGGACAGAACATACTCGATGTTCAGTTGTCTCATGTGCTTATAGTCATGGATAACTTTAAAAGAACTTCTGATTCTGGAAAGTTTCTCACAAGAAGAAGAAGAAAAAAGTCTGCACATTGTAAATGATGAACATTATGAGGATATCTTTTGACCGAACTGGATGAATAATTTTCTCTCATCTGCCCTGTGTGAAGGCACAGCTGCTATGACTGCTTTCCACTCATAAAGACAGACGTTATCAGACCGAGTTCCTGTTGGACAGAATGTCTGTGGATTTTGGCCCAGCAGCCCTGTCCTTTACTGAGACACTTCATTAATATTCATCAGTTCTGTGGCCCTGAAGGATCAAAGAGGACTTACAGAAATGAAAAACAAGTACGAACAAACACGGCTATTGAAGCCTGTTCAATGAAGTTATGGAACAGGTTTTAATTCATCATAATTATCAAGCAGGTCATTGTTAAGTGATGTCTTTAAAGCAGGTGTTCCAAAAACAGCCCTGAAGGAGCAGATTAGTGATTTTCCTGCTCAAAAACACCTGATTCAATTCACCAGTTCAAGCTGAGAACTAGCTAAACTGTGCTGGAACTGTTCATCCCAGTATTCAACTATGCCGTGGTAGACATTCATGGGCAGCTTACATCTGTGAAGGAAAACTGTACTAAATGAAAAATAAATAAAGGTAGGAGCATTAATAAGTTTAATAAGTTAAGCAGTACACACAAAGAGGTAAAGACTACACCAGCATGTCTAAATCTCTCTTCACTGAAACTTTTATTGTTGATAAATGATGAGTTTTAAACTTATGAAAGGCTGTATGAAAGGCTGTATATTAACTGATTTGCTGAGTCATGTGTGTTGATAAAACACTAAAATGTGTGTACTGCGTAGAAAACAGAATCCGGATTGACAAATGTTATATGCATGCTACACACCCTTTCTGTGGTTCCTGTATAAATCAATTTCTGATTTATTGATTGTTGAAGTACATGAGAAATAACCTGCTTGATTACTGGATGTAAGTGGCAATGCCTTTCAATCGACATTTAGACTTTTTATGTATCTGATGTGTTTAAACAGTAAAATTAAATGTTCTACCTAATTATTCTAACTGTTCCTAATTATGGTCATGTTTCTGGAAGTGAAAATTGAGTGAAAAGAACAGATAATTTATATTCTCCCTTCTAACATATTCGCTCAGCTCAGTGTGGCTTCTACATAAAGCTGTACTGGCCTCTAGTGGAGTAATGCAAATGTTCTATTATGTATAACAGTTTGTTATATATATATATATATATATATATTATATATATATATATATATATATATATATATATATATATATATAAAATTAATATATACATACATATACACATACTTAACACACAACACAATAAACAGCAAAATCCTACATCTATTAAGTTCAATCATGAAGTATTATTTTTTTTATTCCATATTAGTTATTACCATCATTTTTTTAAATGTAATTTTCTGCCAATTATGATAAAGTATAATGGAAAATAATTCAAAAAATATAAAATATTCTAACAAACGATGTATTTAAATACATTACTGGGGCTATGAACAAGTAATCATGAAATTGTTTAAGTAGCACACTAATGAATTTCAAAATAAATATGAACTGCATGTTTATTAATGTTTTTTTGTTTGTTTGTTTTAAATCCATTGTAAACCTTATTTGTCTGACACAGATCACATTTCATTAATTGCGCACAAACTGTAGCATGATAACGACAGAAATATACTTCCACTGGGTCAAACAGCATTAGAGTGATAAAGGCACCTGACAGACTCAAAGTTGTTTTTTCCCCCCATAATTCTACATTTCCATCTAGCTTAAATAATTCAAATTATCCCATGATGTGTCTTTCTCCATGTATTACATTAAAGGCATTATACAGTATCTGCAGGATGAACAGATGTTGAGGTCCATGAGACCTTCCCAAAAGTAATTTTCCTCTTACTGTGTAGTCTGTTGTACATGCAGGTATTAGCACTGAAAAGATGATCGTAGACACATGGACAGACAAAAGATGGCTCCGGTCACAGAGTAAAAACCCCACTTCTTCATTCCTAACTATTAAGAGCATAACTGCATGTTCCTGAGATGAATCTTCAGTTAAAATGTTGATCCAATATCAGAAAGTTCACCATAAGTACAATTACTCCATGCTCGATATTAGATTGTGTTCTATTCGTTTTGCTGAAAAGCTGTGAAAGCCAAACTGCTCCTTGGTAGCAAGAGAGGTTCGCTCTGTTCGGCCATATCTTTAAATGAACCCTGGGAAGAAATGCTGCAGGAGCAGGATGACACCCACAAGCAGAGCAATACACAGGAACAACACCAGCCATATCGGAACAGATCCTGGATACAGCAGAGATAAAAACATTCAGTCCTCAGCAGGATCATAGTGGAGTGATTTTTTTTTCTAATGCAGTCACATTATCAGGTCATTATTAAGGAGATTATTAGCTCCCCAGATAGAAAATTAATCTCGTCCACCTACAGCAGTGCTATTGTTGTCACACGTGGATAAATATATTCACTAAAGTCAAATGATTATCAATACCTGCCGTTTCCCTCTACTACTTCATCAAGCATTTCAAACTGCTAAAGCATTTTTCCACATAAAACCTGACTAATGATTTTAGGTTTAAAACTTACTCCGGTTGGCCATGGTATGCAACTGACAGCGACTGTCTACAGCCACACTCAGCATGGCTACTTCATTATTTCCCTTTACAGGTTTGCTTTTGGGGGCATCAGGCAAGAACGCTAGGTCTGTCACCACAATGCCGTGGGATTCCTGTACATAGTACAGCCTCTGCAGGAGATAAAAATGAAGAAGAAAAAAAAAAGTATTATTTACTAATGAATAAAGAATACTTTGTTAACGATTACTAATGATGGATTATTCTGTATGTGTACACGCATGTGTAATTACCTGCAGTGAGAATGCGATATAGATGGATACTGATCCTGTGACTGTACCGAGGCCAAGAAAGGTTCCAGAGTCACTGAATAAAACAATCAATTGTCAAAACATCAGAACAACAACAGCAGCAGCAGCAACAACAAATAATAAAGAGAATATGAAAATCACTCAGTCCCTACCTCACACTCAAACAGGATATCACTTCATTGCCACATGGCTTAATTAGCAAGGGCAAGAAGGTCCTGCCATCCCATTTTGTGAGGTAGCATGGTGGTGGTTTACGCTCTCGTTTGTGTGGAATCTGGACCGTGTACAGTCTTAATGCATCTTTTTGGTCCTCGACCTTAGCAAACCTGAAAAAAATAACACTGTGACCACCAGGAAAACATTTTGGTGTAGCATCATTAATAAGAGTCAGTTTGTTAAAGGAAAACTCTACCCTGAAACAATGAAATAGAGTTATACTGAAACGTTGCAATGTTTTTAGTGATTCGGGTGCAAATTTGTTGGTCAATGCTGCATTTTCATTATTCCTGTGAGAAGTTAGCAATTGTGTGCCACAAGTTATAGGAGGACATTTTAAAATTCCGGTGATCTCTAATATGAGATAACAGTCAGGCTTCGCTGGTCGCTCTGAAAAACAAAAAAAAATAGCAAGAGCTTCTTTTCTAACTCGCTGTTTCCAAGCGATGTTCAAAGTCATATTAAGGAGAACTCTAACCTAGAAGTAGTGAAGGCCAAACACTGACTCAAAGTTACAGAATTCAGCTATATGATCAAGACACAGAAACTCAGCTTGGCTAGGTAGTGATCTCCAAGATCTCCCTTAACCAAAGTGAAAGTAGACCAACAAGTCAATGAAATCAGTCAACTCAGAATATTAAATCTTGGCCACTGTTAAAGATCACGTTAATTATAAAGATTATTATGCAAGTGATTCAGAGTGGAGTTTTCCTTCTATAAGGTTTATCCGCGAATAAAATCTGGAGGAACTTACCGACAGGACTGGTAGCGATACATCTTCTCTGTAATATGGGGCATGTGGTCATGCCAACGTAAACCCAGCATGAGCTGATCATCACTCCATACACTACATGCAAAATCTCGCCCTGCTGTGACGATGCGCTGAACCAAACACAGAGGCATCGTTCCTACTGTTAAATTCGTGATACACCAATTGTGAAACTTACTTCATTGTTTATGATTTACACCCCATCTGCATATATGAACTTTATTACCATATCAATACCTTGTTATCAGGGCTGATGTCTATATCTTCTACTTCATCTTGGTGAGCTTTGAAGTTCAACTTCTCTTTCAAGGAGGGATACTGAGAAGGGAATAAATGACTCATGTTAATAAGCAGCAATCAGCTGAAGTGATTTGGGGTTCAGCTGGGCAAAGCTCACCTCCCACGCTCTCACATAACCGTCGGCTCCTCCTGTAAGAAGCAGCTTCAGGTCAGAGCTGAAGCGCACACACTTCTGCAGCGGGTCCTGAGGGCTGAGGTCTGACTGCACCTTTCCAACTTTGTCTACTAATATCTGCACAGACCTGTCCTTCGTCTGGGGATCCCCACCACCAGCAGCATCACCACCACCACCACCATTCTGGCTTTTTGCCCCTCTCCTCCTGGCACTTCCCTGGTCCCCAGATCCTGCCAAAACAGCATCAAGAAATGTCTGCTGAGATAACTACTCCTTTAATTAGCTTGCAAAGAGAAAAGTAATAGCAGGTACAATGTGCAGGGATCTTCTACCAACCATCCTTTAGAGCAGCTGATCGTCCCTCTTTAGGACCTTGTTGTCTGAAGCGCATCACTCTGCAGTTGCCATCTTGTCCAGCAGCGATCACATCTCCTCCCAGTGCCATGTTCATAGTGGCACATGATCCTGTGTCATGAGAGTGCAGCAGAGTGGCACTGTGTTGGCTTCCCACTAGCTCTAAACCAAGGAATTGCTGTGGCCAAAATTTAAGGAGCATATCATGATTATTATGCAACTTCAATAAATTTTGATAAGAAACAAGCAAGATTTTCAAACAGTACATGTCCATTTGCAAACTGGATCACCACAGGCTGCCACACAGATTCTCTCTGCTCAGTATTGGTGGGTGTTTTCATGATGTTTATATGGATGTAGTTTAGAGGTCGACTGAAAGTGGATTTTAATGATAACCGAGTTGGGCAGTACCTGCCAATAACCGATTAATCAAACGATTAATCAAACGTTTTTAAAATTATACTGATTGGAAACATAACACTCGAAGTAAAATACCCCCCCCCCCAGAACTTTTTCTTAAGGATTCATTCTAAACTCCTTTCAGAGGGCACACTCTGCTCTGATTGGTCAGATGTCCCAGTCTGTTGTGATTGTACTACATCGTGTTTCAACGCCCACTACCATATCCAGTTTCAGCTCCGTCTGTGTGCAGGCATCCAATGAAGACCAGAGGAGGGGCTTTTTGTTACAAACCTACATAGGTTCAGAATTGCTTCCTTCTTTTCGGAGTCAATAACTCAGTTTGTCATGCGTGTTGATTTTTGAAGCTTTGCAGGCGTTTTTACATTCACAAACAGCTCTATAACACACTACATGAAAGGTAATATCTAAAAAACCATAATAGGTGCACCTTAAAAGAAAAAGAAAACTTCAAATAACACCACAAAATTTGTCACCTCTAGAGGGCGCTCTCGTACTATATAAGGACAGCAGAACCTTCTCAGCCACAACTGGGAAAAACTATCCTGTGGATTTTTGCTGACAACTGATTGCTGGAACTATCTGTTATCAGTGCAGATTAATCGCCAAACCTGATCAATCAGTCGACCTCTATTGTAATTAATCTTCCACTTTGTCACAAACATGTATTAACCCTCACCAGAATGCCTACATGCTGACCTGAGATTTTGCTGTACAATCTGCTAGATTGTGCCAGACCCTATGCATCTTATTTATCTCAATAACTACTGCATTGTGAAAAATAGATAAAGCAAGTGGACTTGAAAGACTTACAAAATGACAGTTTTTAGAAGTAAGTACTATAATCCTAAGTAACCTAAATAAATAACTGGTTTGTGTTAGAGCAAAGGGGTTAGTGCTGACACTCACCACTGCATTCTTAATGCCGGTCTTGGATGCTCCGCCCCCTCCAGCAGTAATGATGAGTCCAGTTTTCGGATCGACTTTAACAGTGTAGAGAGGGAAAGGGGCACGATACAAATCCGGCACTTTTCGTTTGCCCATGATTATCTGTATGTAATCACAGGAAAATCACAGTGAAAGCGAAGTCTGTTCGAAAACAACAACAAAAATCAATTTATGCAACATTCCAAAACAGATGATGGAAAGTAACATCCTAATCCTCCCCTAAGTGAAGTGTTTTAAACTTTTCTAGATATGCACCAACTCCAATTAATCAGTCATTTTTTTTGGTTGTCTATGAACCAAAACACATTTAATAGTGTCATTCTACCTGTTGTCTATTTTGTTATGTCACTTTCATTTCAGGACGGTGGTGCAGAGAGTATTGTTCTTGGATCACAGCTCAAGCATCCTCAGTCCAATCCTGAGCTCTGATTACAATACTGTGTCTATGTGGGGTTCCTCCCACCTCCCAAAACCATGCCAGTAGATGGACTGCCTATGCTAAATTGCCCCTAGAGGGAGGCGGTAGGTGTGTAGGTGTAGGTGTGCAGGTGTAGGTCTGCGTGTGTGTAGTGCCCAGTGATGAACTGGCTTTATCTGCTGTTTTGCCAAAAAACAAACAAGCCTCTATAAATTTCCTCATAATCTTTACTCTGTACAAAGATAAACCTGTGCATTGGCCTCTCCAAAATATATGGGGTCACAGGCCAGTTACTAGTTGTTTGTTTATTTATTTGTGATTTAACGTCATGCCAGCTACAATGGCTATTTTTATGGCAAGAAACAGGTTCGATATAGCAAAATATGAAGGATTCATAAAAGTTGTTTAAAGTTTATCTTCACTAAAAAGTCTAAAACTAAATCTGGTCTCACTTCATTAAAAATATTTTCATAAGAATAAACCCAATAAAAAAGGTCCTAAAGGAGTTCACAGTCCATAAAAATATGCCACAGAGATATTGCACTTTGACATAAGGGGCATAAAGGAGGATCTTTACCTGTTAACAGATACTTGTGAGTGAGTCTGGAGTGGCCTGTTCGACAATGGGTGTATATGGTATAGTCCTAGCGATTACCTGAGTAGAAACCACGTTTTCTACCAACAACAGGGTTGATTTTGTGAAGTTTATTTGTAATACATTGATCCCAATTTGTTTGCTAGTTACTAGTGAACAAGTTAGAGTATTACTAACTTGTACATGACAGAGACAGACAAAAAGTTGACATTAAATTACCAATCAGTCAACACATTTCTTTTCTACTAGTGGAACTTCATGTTAAAGGCAACTGGTTGATTTTTAAGAATGTGCTCTACCTTAGATGCTGCACCGTCGATTAGTGGAAGGACAGGTTTACTGTACGTCATTTTTCTCGTACATGTTAGATTAGTAGACAAGCTTATTTGAACGTAAAATACACTGTAATCCGGGGAAAGGGTGACACAGGTGTCGGTGTAGCCTGTTGTGGACCATGGACTGTTAGAGTAAGGCTCCAACTAGACAGCCTCATCAATCAAGACTAAATAAGAACTATAGTGGCTTTTAACTTGAAAGAAAGAAAGATTAAGACAGCAGACTGCACACTTAGATCACACATTTACTTCAAATCATGTTGATTAGCGTTACTTGATTTCAAATAGATTTTGAGGCAACAGGTGCAAACTTAGGACATCTAACATGTCTTGGATACAAATGATGTACATTTCTGACGTTAATGAGCAACTGATGGTTCAGCGAACAGGTTAATAAATGCTACATAAGACCTTATAGTCTTGTCAGTCTTGGTACTCTTGCATTGCACTGCACTAAGCCAACCTTGAACAAACTCAGAGTTGCAGAGTAAGCTTTGAGTTGACAAAACCCAAGCAAATCTAATTAATGAAGTTTTATAGGTTTCATGACGCTGGTTATCAACTTTCTCAGTCAAGCCAGGTTTTAACCCTGAATCAAGCTTTCCTCAGCATGCGTGTGCACATAAAAGCCAGATGTTTGCAGCAAACAGGTGTGCATACTTCCAGTTGAAGTTTAGTAAGAAATGATTATGCGGAAACATGAGGAATTCATACCTACTTTAACCGCATAAAGAAAGATCATTGCGGCTGCCAAAGCTCGGGAACACTGGTGATTGTGTAAATGTTTACTTTTACAGGATCACAATAAGAATAAACTGATTGAAAACTTAGAACCGACATATTTCATGTAATTTAATTTAATATGTAAATTATTTTAATTACATATTAATAAAATAAATACCAGTGTGTGAAACTCTATTAGGACAGGAATAATGCCACCGCATGCACATATGTACCACTCGCAAAGACCCGCAAAGCAGCACGTAGAGTTTGCGGTACAGGAAGAGCGCGTGGCTTCCGCGTGTCAGATTTTTAATGTGCGGCTCAAGAAGACGGTAAAGATAAGAGCTGCTGCCCCCTCGACCCGATTAACGGATAAGCGGTTGAGGATGGATGGATGGATCACATGTAAATTAGATATGAATTTCACAGAATGGGCCCATACACAAAATATACCATTATTTAAAGCTCAATAGCATTTGAAGGGAATGATGTACAGTCACATAACCAACTGTAAAGTGTTCATCTAGGTGTCAGGTATGACACCTTTTAGATTTTTGATATTTAACAAAATAAGCTTTTAAATCATATGTAAATATTGCCATGTATTTTGTATCATGTATGTCATACCTGACACCTAGATGAACACTTTACAGTTGAGATCATGACTGTACATCATTCCCTTCAAATGCTATTGAGCTTTAAATCATGGTGTATTTTGTGTATGAGCCCATTCAGTGGTGAAATTCATATCTAATTTACAAATGATTTAATAGCTTATTTGAATCAATATCAGAAATCTAAAAGGTGTAGGTCATACCTGACACCTAGATGAACACTTTCCAGTTGGATGTGTGACCGTACATCATTCCCTTCAAATGCTATTGAGCTTTAAACTATGGTATATTTTGTGTATGACCCCATTCTGTAGTGAAATACATGGCAATATTTACATCTGATTTAATGGCTCATTTTGTTAAATATCAAAAATCTAAGAGGTGTGCATTATACCTGATACCTGGATGAACACTTTACAGTTGGTTATATGACTGTAAGTCATTCCCTTCAAATGCTATTGAAGTTAGAATCGTGTTTAACAATGTCGTATGTAACTTTAGAGACGGTCCCTTAATTTCCGCATATCCGCGAATATCGAACGTGCAACCAACTTTATGCCAGTCACAGTTCTCTAACTTTGCTCGCAGCTGATTGGTCCAAATTTGGTTTGAGTTTTCTTACCCATAATAAAAGCTGCTCCTGAGCAGGTTAGCCGTGTGGTGTAAATTACCATGGCGGTGAAATCCGCTAAAACCCCAATCCAGCTTGTTGAGACCGAAAAACCAGAGTTTACTCAAACTAAACGTAAACTTACCTGGTAGTCACCGAAACCGCTGCCCTGACTTTAACTACAAACGCTATTTACACATCATGACATTAACCTTCATTTACATTTCACTCCTCTCTCAACCAGGACGCTGACATAACGATATTGCTATGCAATGCTGCAGCCATGCTGTCAGCTGGGCTGATCAAGCCGGTAACCCTACCTGTTAGTCAGAAGACTGCTTATATTATGCAGTATCCAGTAATCCGATTTGACCAATGGCTCAGTGGAGTGTGAACAGTTTAGTGTGTTAGCCAGCTAGCTAGCTAACATTACACAAGCAATTGCTAATGGCTAGTTCGAAGCAGGTGCACTGCCTTTCTACTCGTCCGACATACTACTCATAACTTCCGCAATCTTCTATAAACGAAGTGATTACAAAATACACTAGACATCATAAACCATGATTCAACAAAGACAACATCTATATCTGGCCACTTCCTTACCTACACGTCAGCAGCGCATATCTCCTGCATGCACGCCCTGTATTACGTCACTACGTCACCCGTATTGCGTAGAATAATCGCGCAACTGCATGTGAGCCATAAAACATGTAGTATATATTTATATATTTTTATTTTAGAAAATACTTTTCTTGCCGTTTATTGTAAAATGTAGACATTAAAGTTACAGTAGATCGGTTGTGGCTGTGTTTAAATATAAATACCACATATTCCAGCACAGTATACTACTTTATATATAATACAATCTGTCATATGACACCTAAGATTCTTTTATTGCCACACAACAGTGTTGGTGGTAATTAGGTTCGATACAGCTCAACAATAAACAAACAATATTACACAATAAAGAGTAGACTAAGCAAAGTTCAAGACAACAAGATCATGAATTAAATATGCAATTAATGCAGAGTCAGAGCATCATTTCTATATGACTCCATACATTCATGAGTTATAGGAGGGTTAAAACATCAAATATTAAAAATGGTGAATGAATGAATGAATGAATGAATGAATGAATGAATGAATGGGGCATTCTCATAGAATAGAGTGCTGTAGGGATGACCTATTTTTGCAGGCCAACCCAGAAGTTAGCATCACCCTGGAGCCCTCACAAAAATGGTCTTTTGGAGAATTGCAGAAAATAAGCTCCGTGACCAATAAATGTTTATGATTTTTACTCGTTTTGTTCATCAAGATAATCTTCACAAATGAACACAATCTTTATGAATTTTGAAGCCTAAATACAATCGCCAGAAGTAAAAAGCCAAAGGCCGCATGACTTCAACGTCACCACCACTACGCTTCCGATAGAAATTCAAGGGGGACAAAAACCCAAAGCACTACAATTGGAAAATACTATAAATTGACAAATCTACTAGTTGGAAAGTTTGAGTTGGAATAGTTTTCAAGAGTGTGAGTATAAACACGACAAGGCTGTAGTAGATGAGTTTTTGGCATGATGATGTTTAATGTCCCCAACAATTTCTGTAGTCCCATTTAACCACGTAAAAGCTTAACAAAATCACGAGATGGGTATTACTGGTGTATTTTATGTTGTAGAATAAAACATGAATAAAACTTGTGGAAGCTCAAGATATGGAACCCTAAGTGCTAAATCAAGAATGGAACCCTAAGTGCTAAAATGCTAACTAATTTCTGGTTTTTAGGACTCATTCCTGCACCACTCTATATGGACATGTAGCTGAGCAAAGTGTAGTCAGCACAGACAGACAGACCATAGTGATCAGCTGTGGATGTCAAATTTGTAATTGGGTGAGCATTGATACGTTCTTCAGAACTGCAGTGAAGGATGACTGGATGTCTGTGTGTTTGTTACTTTCTAAAAGTCAGCAGTCCAGTGACTGCAAGGTCACTACAGGACTTCAGTGGAATAATCAATAATACCCCAAGGTGGTGTCAGTGAAAGCTTCCGCTCTCAGATATATATTGTGTGTGTGTGTGTGTGTGTGTGTGTGTGTGTGTGTGTGTGTGTGTATGTGTGTGTGTGTGTGTGTGCGTAGGAATGTTTTAATATCTTGGTAGGGACTTTCACACAAGGATAGGACATCTAACAGTTTTGAGCTTGTGGGGATATCTGACTGGGCTTCTCTTTAAATTGCAACTTTTATTTAAATGACTAAAAGAGCTTTTCGTTATTGAGGTTAAGGCTAGGTTTAGATTTTATGTCAATATTAGGTCCACACAAGTATAGAAAGACCAAAGTGTGTGTGTTTGCATATTATCTATCTATCTATCTATCTATCTATCTATCTATATATATATATATATATATATATATATATATATATATATATATATATATATATATATATATATACGCATGCCAGCTTCATCTTCAACAAGCAGCTTACAAGCTCAATTTTCTGCATCAACTGCTGTCACAAAACAGGCTCCTTATCCACACCCACATGTCTGTAAATTTAACAAGTAGTGTCTGAAGTCTTTATTCTCTAGCCGTGGCAGTCTAATTTCACAACTTTGCTTTGTTTGAGTGGCAACCACCTTGTCTGAATATCACCATTTTCCTTTTAGCTGCTGGCTAAAATGTATGTGTAAGAGAGAGTGACAGATATATAACATATAAAAATGTATGTTATCTTAACTCATATGAAATTAATAGAGACTTTATAAAAAACAATGTAGGGAATATAAATGTTAAGCTACAAACATTTGTAATTGATGTTAAAATGCTTGCCTGCTACCTGTGATTCAAACACCTTAAGCAAAATATTACATATCACTATATAAACATGTGTTGTAAATATAAATAACAATTAATTTATAGTTAAAATTTACATAAATACTACACCACCAATGCCACGTACCATCGTGTATTTTTCTTTTATAATTTATTTGTTGTATACTTACATATCTTATAATATTTGTGCATAAATACACATGTAAAGGTAACATGTCTTTACCCCACCCACCCGGTTAGCAGCTAAAGTACAGGAAAGCCAACTGGGTTTCCATTTATTGCACTTTAGGTATGATTCACATTTACACACAAACACCTGTACAAACACACACACACACACACACACACACACACACACACACACACACACACGCTAAATAACAACTGCTAACTCCTTATAACCTTAAGTAATTTTATTTGCAGAGCCAGCACTCCACCTGGTGTGTAGATGAACCCCATAAAACATTCTCTCTTCTGCAATTTGTCTTCATTTTGTACTATATAACAAACTAACTCCCGACCTTTACCTAAAAGAGTCGACTCAGTCAAGAAATACTCTTAGAAAATGTAGAACCCTTAAAGGTACTTCAGTTGTTTTTCTGAAGGAACCTTACTGTATTACAACTGATCTCGTGTTTATCTATCAGAAAGGATTAGAAGAAGAACAACCTAAATACCCTTCAATAAACAAAACTCTTTTCGGGAAAAAAAAACCCCCAGTAGTCTAGGCCTAGTTTGCAGTCATTTAGTCAGTACTTTTGGTATATGGATTACTATGTAATATTATTATGTAGTATTATCATACAACATATAATACTCTTATGGGATATTGCTGAGCTACTACTGAAGTAGCCTACTAAGTAATATATAAAGGAAATACTAAGTGATCTAAATGAAGAGTTCCAGAAAAACAAAACAAAACCCGCATCAGCTTCATCAAAATTGAATAAAAGAGAGAATTTGAAAGCCTTGGAGTAAACTGACAGCCTTTAAGTTTCAATGAAATCGGTATTATTTATATATGCAACGTCGTTGTTATTACTTTAGTTGCTTGTGGTGTTGTTATCCGGGCAAGATCTGTCCTCTCCTCAGTGTGTGTGATGTGGAGCGGGGTGTGAACAGAGACGGGGTAGGAGGGAGAGAGAGAGAGAGAGAGAGAGAGAGAGAGAGATCCGAGGCTAGTCCACTATTTTCGCCTGTTTAATCGGTGAAACCGCAGGACGCATTCAGCGGTGACTTTTACTGGTGTAAACAGGGGCACTTCCGAATAATGAGCCTGGGCTGTGGGATTCACAAAGATCCCCAAATCGTAGCCTATCTCCAGTGGCCCTTCTGCGGATGGATTTTCCACGACATCTAGGAGTGATCTTGTCCTTACTTAGCGCCAGGGACAGATCATCACAGACACCACTGGTGATCGCAGCGGTAGCTGGACGCAGACTCTCGTGATGTTGTGGATCCTGTGCAGATTACAGCGGATCTCGTTGTGAACGAGGCTGGAGTGTATTCCCAGAAAGCAAAACTGAAAAAGCACCGGTTCATTTGGGATTTTACTGCTCTCCGTGACTGCGTTTCAGGTGCAACCTTTAGCATATGTAACACTTCGGTGCGTTTTACTCGACCCCTGTCTAAAATGGCAACATGTGCGCTCCGTACTATGTCAGATGGCAGAAAGCGTGTGTTTTTATTTGCGGCTTAGACAAATCTGCATTTGCACATGTATTTCCACACGGGATGCACACACACTCTCTCTCCCTCCGTCCTGAGAGCGCAACATGTATTTCCTGTAAGTGTTCCTGTCTTGATTTTTTCCCCTTCTCTCTCTCCCCCCTCCACTGAAGACTATGGATTCTTCGGCGTAATGGACGGATAGCGAACACACGATGAATGCAAACAAGCGAAATTCACTTTGCAGTCATGTGAAACGAGGATGAAATACGACATTAAACCACGAAGGCCATTTTGACAACGGGACAGGCTATTCCTGCAAGTATTGCGTTTTCGTTAGCGTTTCAGGCATCCATTGCGACTGCTTCTTGTTTGATGTTTTGGCAAAAAGAAGAAGGAGAAGCAGAAAAACACAACCACCTGAGCTTAATTTCACTTCTCTATGTGTGTTACATGTGAAAGAAAATAAGAATAATCTCATCGCTTCCTTCCTGAATCCTGCGTTCATTGTCTCCGCGAGGCTTCACCATGGAAACCTGGCGCGAGCGACCATGATGGCAAACCGGGCAGGAAACGCACACAGCGGCGCATATGTAAACAACCATGGTTAGAGGGACATATCTCTGTTAAACTGTTTTATTTTTATTTGTATTTTTTTTCTTTAATTTTTTGCCTATGTGGACCCTAGCCGAGCATTCTGTGGCCTGCTTTTTGACAACAAATGTATCGAGCTTTTTTTTTTTTTTTTTAAACGAAAGGAGTGTTTTTGTATTAGGCTACCATTTCAAGTGCCAAAGTGTTACACCTTAAAGGTCCAGTTTGATAACCAGAATCTGTGTGAAATGAATTAAAGGTAAATGCAAAATCCAGTTTCAGTGCAGAGAGTGACAATCAGGAGACCACACTGAATCCAGTCATCAGATGCAACTCTCAGGTCGAAAGCTTGTTTGACATGGGAGTTAAGAGGGTGCCAGACAAGCCAGCTCAATGTACTTGTAATGTACTTTTTACGAACTGCTTGTTTCAAGAGTAACAAGGACAATAAGGACCTATTTTTCATTCCTCAAGTAACATATTGGCTTTTCGAAATGCCTCGGAACCGGGCCTTTTCCGAGCCAGAGTACTCTGCGGAGTATTCGGCAGAATGCTCAGTCACGTTGCCCTCTGATCCAGGCCAAGCAGTGGGAAGAACCCATGAGGTCACGGTGCGTAACTCAGGCTGCTGTTTGTGTCTCCCTCGCTTCATGCGTCTCACGTTCACCCCAGACTCACTAGAGAACCTTTACCAGACCTATTTTCGCAGGCAGCGGCATGAAACCCTACTGGTGTTGGTGGTGTTTGCAGCCCTTTTTGACTGCTATGTGATTGTGATGTGTGCTGTAGTGTATACCAGTGATAAGCTGGCGTCCGTGGCTGTGGCGTGTGTAGCATTGGCTGTGGACATCGTGCTCTACCTACTGTGCCGCTACGGCGTTCTGCCTGAGCGCATCTCCCGCCGGCTGGTGCCCTATGCCCTATGGGTGCTCATAGATGCCCAGATCTTCTGTTATCTAGGATTGAACTTTGCCCGCTTCCACCAGGCCAGTGACACAGTAGGCTGGCAGGCCTTCTTCAGCTTCTCCTTCTTCTTGACACTGCCGTTACGACTGACACCTATTGTGCTCATCACAGCTGTGTCATGTGGTGTACACACGTTGGCGCTGGGCGTCACCATCGCACAGCAGCAGCAAGAGGACATCCAAGGAGCTGCTCTTGGGAGACAGGTTAGGGCACTGGGGAACGGGGACAAAAATGAAAGTTTAGGGTGCTTGGGGAAAGTCCTGCTAACAGTCTTAAAAACTGGGTAGTAAGATCTACAAGATTGGGAGCTTGGGGTGGATTAACAAGGATGAGTAATCATATTATTTCTAACTAATCTGACTGATTCTTAATACAGTTTTATATTAGATCACAAGGATATCAGTGTGTATTTCAGAAATTATTAACACCTAGTTTCATGTCGGATATTAGTCAATTCTAATATCCAGTTGAGGCTCCAGCTTGAGATTGAAATGTATATTGTAATCATGTAATCACCACAAATAATCTATTGACTATTCAGAATATAGAACACCTCAAATCTCACAGTTTATTATTCCTAACAAAGTTTTCACATTAACTACATTCATCTTAGCTATCACACACCAACACTAAATGTTAATAAACAATATGTGAAAATAATGGGCATTATTTTGCCTACGTTCCACGTTGCAGGCACATTACATTACATAATGTTTTGTAATGCAAGAAATGTAAGTACTGCCTTGTCTGTGAATACACCCATTTGTCGCCATACAGGTGACGTCAGATGTTCATCCAATTTCATACACTAGAGTAGATGGCTCAAGGAAAAAGTTTTATTTGTTATATGGTTTGATGATCTATCATGAGTACTAGGAGTGAAAAACAAGGAACAAGATATGTGTGTCTGTGATCTTTTTTGTATTAGCAAAGGTTAAATCTCATGTGAGACAAAACTGTCACATTGTACAGCCTGGTTATGAAACTACATACATGGATAGCTACAATTCCAGGCTAATGATATCTGCTGCAGAACACATGTTGGGTGAACGCCATGGGTAAATAAATGCATAGGACTAATGGTCAGAAAATTCCTAATGACTAATTCCAGTTAGTAATATCAGATTTATGCTGCCTTCTAAAACCCAACCACCAGTGAAAAATGTGTTAAAAGTAAGAAGCAAAGAAAGAATCACTGACAATAGAAATCAATTCCTATTGTTTATATTTACATCTGTTTTAATATGTTGGTACTACTTGTCAGTTTGTTTACTACTTTTGATGCAAAATCACCTCCATGCACACGCTGCTGAATACTTATTGAGACACAAAATATGCACTGTCAGTTAAATGAACTGCAAATTAGTCTCTACTGGAAGTAGTTAATTTAGAATATGCTCTCATTGAGAGAAAGTAGAGATGTTAAGTCTGAACCACCCCGCATTACTAAATAATAATCTATCTATAATATCTGTCTTTTAACAAATAATAAATAGCTTAATTGCACTAACTGTTTGCTAGCTTGGCAAACCCTTATTCTTAAAGATGGCTCGACATGTAGGACTGCCAACTAAACTAAACGAAAGTCCAAAGCTGAACAATAATGTTCATGAATATTTTCCTTGAATTACATTGGAAACTCAAAATTCCATTGGAACTAGGAAACTCACTGTCTTTAATCAAGCATTCGAGTGCTATTCTTTAAGGTTAAGGGAATGCAGTGCAGTTGCATGCAGTGAAATACATAACAACAGAGCATAATATGGTAATATTTAATATTAATAATGGTAATATCATGATAATCACGCCTAGAAATGCAGAATTACTTGTGTGTAGTTAGATTATGTTGTTTCTACAAAACCAGTGGACTATAGTCCTAAAAGTAGTGAAAATAGGCCATGCATAAACTCATAATCAGACTTATATTTTATGAAATGACTAAATAAGATACATGTTGACAGCGATATTGTTAGATTGGCAAGTGCATTGGCAAGAACTTAATTTGGATTAATATTTTTTGTGTAGCAGAGATGCAAGGCAGTTGTATTTTTGTTTTGTCATTACACTGTATTTAGCTGTGTGTGCTGGATACTCAGGTTCTGAACTCTTCTTGGTGCAAACTGCAGCCTCAAGAGACATGGCACAAAAACCCCCAGAAGATTATAATGCACTGCAGCAGGAGAAGCTGGATTTAAGGGAGAAATCTAGGGATTAAATACACTGCATTTATTATACAGCTGTTTGCAAATACACAAACTGTTGAGAGTTTAAATCCAGACATCATGTTTATGGAAAATAAACATTTACCATTGAAGACAATTTCCTGTAGATTGCTCAAGAGATCAGAGCTCTTACCCTTACATGGGTCAGTTATATCAATGCTTTGGATTTTAATGTCTGCAAACAATAATAGTGTAAAGAAATGATGGCTACACGATCAGGTTATAGCTGGTTCATCATAGAACTGTAAATATATTCCCAGCATACTCTCAGGTTTATGCAAACAAGACCAGTACTATAAGGCCAACACACTAAGGAGCAGGTCTCTTAATAAGCTGAAGAGTAGTGCACTGATTATACAAGCATGAGTTCAAGAATTAAAAGCAGTTAGACATTAATTATTGTGCATGCCTCTGCATGAGAATGTGTTTCTACTAAAAATGTGCTTGCACTGTGATTTGGTTAAAAGTTTTTTTGTTCAACTCTTTTCTTCAGCTGTTGGCCAACATCCTGATCTACATATGTGCAATTACTGTGGGGCTTATGTCATATTACATGGCTGATCGCAAACACCGCAAGGCCTTTTTGGAGGCCAGGCAGTCTCTGGAGGTGAAGCTGAATTTAGAGGAACAGAGTCAGCAGCAGGTAAGCTCGACAAAGATTGCAAAATTTGATGGCAGTGCTTTTCGACAAGTAGAATTTCGACTATGACCTTTTGGGAGGCCATTAATATTTATTTTGACTGTAAACTAATTTCTAACAATTAGATTAGACAAATATTTTGATTTTAATTTCTTATTGATATAAGGTTATTATTATTTGAGAATAATTTAAGATTTTCAGGTTTAGGCAACTTGCTGTATTGAGTGCTGTATGATGTTTACATACTGTATACATGGAAAACATCTGAGTATCATTGTGGTACTTTTTTCGTCCTGGGAAGACCTGATTGGTCAGCTACTATCCTAAACATAGTGAGGTTGCTTTGTAGCTTGTGTAGGACTATTTTTATGAATTATTGCGTTAATGTAATTGCATTTATTTTGAGCAGGGCAGTTCTGACTTTTTATGGGCATTTTTTCAATCAGTGGTACCATTTTTTCATTCAACCATGTAATAACTGTGAATTCAGAGTTAAGGGTTATCATAGATGTTGGAAGAGCTTGATGTGAGCTTTCTGAGACATTATCACTTGATTGGGGAAACCAGTTGCTTTAGTTTGTAATATTGTGCTGAAGGTACTGTATGTGCTAGCTGTAGTGTAAGTCACATTTTCCTCTATCTCATCTGGTATTTTGACTGTGTGCTCAGTATGTTTGTGTAATGGGTGGGAATCTCTAGGCACCTCACAGTTTGCTTTCATTTCGATCCAAGGTGTCAAGATGCGATTCTAAAATAAATCTTTATTTGTCTTGGTGATTTATGACTTTTGACTTTCTTATATGAACATTTCCTGCTTTTAAAACATATAAAAAACAACACAGCTTTCACCTTCCGTGATGCGAACACATACTGTAGTTGAGTGAAGCAGTATGAAATTAGTTCAGTTACTATTGAAATATAGTTAAATCCTAAAACCTTTAATATCTCAAATTTAAATGCATATTTAACCAAGCATAAATTTTGCATCAGAATTGTTTGGTACTGGTAACTTTTTGTCAATAAATAAACTACGTTGTATGTATTTTAAAGCGGGGCAATGGTAAAGCATCATTCATAACTCCTCCATGGGCTGTGCTCTCTGGGTGAGAAATTTAGCATTCCTCTCTCTACCCTAACTCAGAATGACAGTAAACAATCTGTGAACTCGTGTACAGTACTTAGCTAAAAAAAATTTTAAGTACAAACTTTGTTATAGATTTTTTCTTTTATGACTTCTATATTATTGAGTCAGTACAAAAACATTTTAGATTCGCAAACATTAGTTTTCTAGTACAAAATTAAATGTTACAGAAAAATGTTTGTATGTCAGTAAATAAAGCAGCAGATTACGTAAGAGACACTTTTCAGACAAAACAACACAATGAAGGCTGCTGGGTTTTGCTGCAAAAATAAGAAACAAGTGCGACAGTGAAAGTCTCCAGAAGAGCTGTGTCTGGTTCTGCAACATGCTCAACAAAACATACAGCTCATTTCCTTATAAAACTGCACTAATTGTACCAGAGACTACAATTTTTATTATTTTTTTCCCACCAAATATTGACTTTGATCATTTACTACTGTTTACTGCTCTTTACAGCATTTCTTTGCATGCGCCTAAAACATTTGCACAGTACTGTGTATGAAAGAGGACAGTTCAGATGCAATGGTAGTTTGAAAATGTATGGGGACTGGCTTCCTATTTCTCTGAGGAAGTACATGATAGATTGGTAGGTGGTCACTATGTAGGGGGTGGGGGTTACTAATCTCAGAGTTTGGGAAATACTTTGCATCTTAGATTATTTTTTCCCATCCCGAGGGTATGCTCTGTTATGGCTATGTGTGTGTGTGTGTGTGTGTGTGTGTGTGTGCGTGTGCGTGTGTGCGTGTGTGTGTATGTGCGTATGTGCGTATGTGCGTATTTACAGAGTCAGCAGTCAATTCTTCACACTCTTTGGTCAGCCAACTGTAGTCACTGGGCTTTTTTGATTGCTTCTATATATGGAGCAAACAGTTGCTGCTAACAAGGGGTGGGAGTTGGTGGGGGACTGGGGGTGGTGGTGCTATAGAGAGAATGGTATGTGGGAAGGAAGTGCATGTGTGTATACATACATGTGTGTGCGTGTGTATACATGTGCATGTGTGTGTATGAATGAGTGTGCATGAGAGAGAGAGAGAGAGAGAGAGAGAGAGAGAGAGAGAGAGAGAACAAAAGCACTGATAGCAGCTGAAACTCCCTGAATACTAATAGAGAAACAAGGGCTGCTGGGAGACAGGGCCTGCCAGCCAATCAAGGAGCATCCGGCGGCTGAAGGTTACCATGGCGACAAGCCTCCTGAGAGTGTCAACTGTAATCACACTTCTGACTATCTCCTCTTGATTTGTTATGCCTTTTATTTCCTTTTTACAGCTACACTCAAATATATACAGATCTGTTATGCAGTCCACCGTTCTCCTGTGCTGAAGTATGAGTGTGTATGTGTGGTGAAACAGGGTCATCTCGATTGCAATTGTGTGTCCTGATGTTATGATATTTCTAGTAAGCGCATTGCAGAGTATCCAGTTCAGTATTTTGGACAATTTCTTGAATGTAATGGACATGCTATTATTTAGCTACTAAATATTAGGCTCTGTTACTTGTCGATGTTGTCATAGTATATAAGGAGGTGCATTATCAAATTGGGTTGGTGTGGTCGCATTTCAGGTTATCACCTATTTATAATATTGCTGTACTGCAGACTTAATTTGTGTCAAGGAAAATTGATCCATAGATGGTCCATTAACCTTAAACCGTACAAGCTGAAAGGCCATGCTTTAGGGTAAGTGGAAAGCTTCAGGTTAGTATTACATCTGACCCTACACATTATGCAGTGTATATATCTGACCCATGCACTGCGATGCTGTTATTCTGCACACAGGAACGTCTACTGCTGTCCATTCTTCCCAAACACATAGCAGACGAGATGCTACAAGACATGAAAAAAGAGGCCAGTCAGAAAGAGATGCAGCAGTTCAACACTATGTACATGTATCGGCATGAAAATGTTAGGTGAGTCCCGTACACATCACAGTACATTGCTGTCAGCTAGGAGAAAAGCAAAAAGGCTTAACCAGTTAATGCTTGAGTTTAATGTAGTTGCATATGGTGTGTTTCTTTTGCAGTATTCTGTTTGCAGACATTGTGGGATTCACCCAGCTCTCTTCTTCCTGTAGTGCACAGGAGCTAGTCAAGCTGCTCAATGAGCTGTTTGCCCGCTTTGACAAACTGGCTGCTGTAAGTGACTGCCTCCCTCCACATGTATCACACTGGGAGTACATGTGTACTTTGTTACGCTCACATGAATTCAGGACGGAATGCTCTGCAGTATCTGGTGCCATTGGGAGATATGTCAACTTTAAAGATAACTCTTAAACCTACTGCGTTTGAAGCGCATTGGTGATTACCACAGACATTAATTCCAACGCTTTTCAGTATTAAGGAAACTACAGTAGACATGTTTACTCAAGACTCAGTCTATATCTAGGGCAGATGTTGGGCCAGTCAGTAAATGTTCATCCGTTCATTCTAATTAACTGCCAATCTGTAGTCTATAACTCGGAACATTGGGCACATGGTGGAAATATATTCTGGATGGATGCACACAAACATTCACACCACTCATTCACACTTTTATAGTCACCAATCCACTTACCAGGGAGAACATGCAAAATACCGGTTCTTTATTATTATTTTTTCCTCCACATTTTAGTATAATAATAAAGTTATCAAAACTCTGCAATAACACAAATGGAACTAAGGGAATTATATTGTGATTAAAAATCCCAAATAAATCAAAATAATTTAGTATTTTAACATCTTCAGTGTAGACACCCTTGTTGCTTAGAATTTCCTGAAATGTGTTCTTGGCAACCAATTTCTTGAGGAATTCAAGAAATGCCTGAGATGCTTTTTAAACAGTATTAAGAGTTCCCACCTACGCTGGACACATATTGGCTGCTTTTCAGAATATTTTTCTCCAAAAAGTTTTGTAATGAAAGACATGAATGTCGGCACAATTATATTTTTTGTCTACAACACTGATTTGAAACATTTAATCATACACCTTCAGATCAAAAGATTTTTCAACTTCAATCAAGTGTCTCCAAACTTTTGACCAGTAGTGTATATTTAGAAATTTATACTCTGTCATGACTTTGCACATTTTTACTCTGTAGAAATATCACCAACTGAGGATTAAGATCCTTGGGGACTGCTACTACTGTATCTGTGGCCTTCCAGATTACCGAGAAGACCATGCAGCCTGCTCCATAATGATGGGATTGGCCATGGTGGAAGCTATTTCGTATGTGACAAACATCTTCCAGCATCGTGTCTTTTTAAAGATACTCATAAAGTAACAAATTACTCTTGTTAGAAAGTTGTGCTGGTTTTAATATTCGTGGTATATAAGTAATGTATGAACTGCGCAACTATAAGCTGTGTGAGCTGAAAGCACCAGTCTCCAGCCTGTCTAATGTTGATTGGCTCACATGCTGTTCATTCGCATGACGATTTCAGCTATGTTCGAGAGAAGACGCAGACAGCTGTCGACATGCGTGTTGGGGTGCATTCTGGAACAGTTCTTGGTGGGGTGCTGGGACAGAAGCGCTGGCAGTATGACGTCTGGTCCACAGATGTCACAGTGGCCAACAAAATGGAGGCTGGAGGTATACCTGGGTGAGTCCTGAGCAGCAATTCCAGGCCCAATAGGCATCTGGAAGAATGTTCATTACTTGCTATGTACTTTAGAAATGTGACTGTGTCCTATAGACCTGTACTCCTATTCTACTAGGCGAGTGCACATCTCCCAGAGCACACTGGAATGTCTTCATGGTGAATTTGATGTCGAGCCAGGGAATGGAGGTGACCGCTGTGAATACCTGAGGGAGAGAGGCATTGAGACTTACCTGGTTCTTGTTCCCAAAGGACCAGTGAGCAAGAATGGCATCAATGGAGTGGTGAGTGTTATTTCATATTTACAAACCAAACATTGTTGTGCTGGTGAAATAGCAGTCAGTCCATGTCTTTCTGTGCTGTCTTTCATTCCATGTTTTTCTTCCAGAAGCTGTCGGTCACTTCATCTAACGGGAACTCTCCTCTGTTGATCAACACTACAGAATGTAATGGCAGTGTACACACAGCCTGCACCACACCTGAAGAACCAGAGGAGCTGGATACACGGGTAATCGTACACTTTATAACTAGGACATGCCTAGCTCTATCAGCCCTCCTCACAGCAATACAGCCTTGGTGGCTTCTTGCTTTTAAAGTTCCTAACATGTTACATTATTATTATTATTATTATTATTATTATTTTTAATTGTAAGCCTGATGTTGCACAGCATATATTGCACAAAGTTCACATATCTGAACCTTATTCAAATACAGTCGTATTGTTTCTGTCACCAATCTTTGTTATATCATATTTTTATTATTTATATATTTTTCCTCTCCTGTATAGCAGTAATTTCAGGTTTATGTAAATTAAATTTTTGTCACTGATATTAAAAAAAAGCATTTTACTGCACATGATAATGTGTATGGTTGTGTATGTGACCAATAAAATTTGAATATAAAGTTTAGTTTAAATTAAAAAGTGCTGTTTAAAACTGGTGATGTGATATGACATAAACTGAAGAATGTATGATTGTGCTAAAAGCCCAGATGCTATATGAATGACCTCTCTTATATACTCTGTCTGTGTATATGTGTGTTCAGGTGGTGAATCCATCGTTCCCAAACCCTCGGCGGCGTCTTCGTTTGCGAGACCTTGCTGAGAGAGTCATTGATGCTCAGGAAAATGAGCAGGAGCTGAATAAACTCCTGAACGAGGCACTGCTGGAGAGAGAGACAGTGCAGGCGTAAGTACCATTTTAAATATCTGTTTCAGTCACGCGAGTGTACCACGTGTTGTACCAGTCTGATAATGACTGTTGGTATCGGGGACGATATTGACCAGAAATGTTGGATCAGTATCGGTTCAGATTTGATACGATTGTGTGACACACATTTCATGCCATGACTGTGTATGTATGCCATGACAGACATTTGGAAAACATGAACACTTGCCTCAAACAAGGCCTAGTTACTGAGAGCATGCAGTATTAAAAAACTTCACTTGTGTATCATACAATCAAGTGGGGGAAAAAACCCCTTCTATTTCAATGTATTCAAACTTCTGTTACTCAATACCAGTAGCACTTACAGTGATTCTCAAGAACAGTTTTAATTTTACTTTGGGTATGTCTTATACATGTTTTAGGCTAATTTTACAGGAGCTCGAAGAGGTTAAACCTTTCTGTTTTTAAGCACTGTAACAGCTGTAATGGAGTGATTATTTACTGTTACACTGTCACTGTATGTTTGTCTTAGATTAAAGGGAAAGTACACTAACCGCCTGTCGCTGCGCTTTGTGAACCCTGAGCTGGAGACACGTTTCTCGGTCGAAAAGGAGAAGCAGAGTGGAGCCGCCTTCAGCTGTTCCTGTGTAGTGCTGCTTTTTACAGCAGCAATTGAGGCACTTATAGACCCTCTGTGAGTCACACCGCACTGCACATTTTCTTTTCTTCATGGACCGATTACATATATGCCAGACTGCATTAAATAGCTTGCTGTTAACAAAAGGAAAGTCCAGATAGTAATGGCAGTGAGGAACTGAGGTGCTCTTTAGATCAGTAGTACAGAAAGCTTCAAACTATACAGGACAGTGGCATGACTAGAGATGACATCCTCTGCTTTAGATCCTGTTCTGAAATAAACTCTTTATCTATAATTGAAGGATGAGGATCTATAAAGAGCCACATCCTGCTTCCAGCATGGTGATGATTTTATAAGGTTTATGAAAATAAGGGAGAGTTTTGTATTTACCAATATAGACCTTTTGCACATGTTGTTATATGTTGAAAGGGTAAACACTGTTTAATTCAAGAGTCAAAATGACTACTTGCGCAGTGCTTCTGGTTTCCATTCTGTGTGAATCAAACGAAACACAACTCGTGTTTTTCATGAATTTTTCTGCACTTAAAATGTTTAGTTTCAAAGAATGCAATTAATAGTGAGCTCTAATGGCCTTTACTATTCTAGCTGTCCCTTTATCACCTCTTAATGTCTGCTGTACATCTTGACAGGTTGATAGCCAACTATGTGACTCTAGCTGTGGGGGAAGTGCTACTGCTCATTCTCACCATCTGCTCCCTGGCAGCCATTTTCCCACGGGTGAGTGACCCAGCACTTTAGCCAGACACACACAACATGTACATGGTTTCTTGGGATCTGGAGATTATTAATATATATATATATATATATATATATATATATATATATATATATATGGAGAGAGAGTTGACCTAATCTAATGTCTACTATTTTAGTTTTTCTGGCAAGTACTGCACTTACATAGTATTACTGCAGTAGACAGTATATTTTATGTCCTGAGTATATTTGTTGTTCCCTCGTGCATTTGATCCAACCTTATTAGTCAGCTCATTGAACTTACACAGTTCTATTGCAATATTGACTGGTGGTGTGCTAAACATGCCTAAAGCGATCACAGTTAACAATGGAAATACCAATGGAGATGGTTAAGGAGAGGATCAATGACCCAGACACAACATGACATGTTCAATACAGGGGAAGTTGTCCTTAAATGTCGAATAAGAGAAATATAACAAGAACAAGAAAGCAATGAGTTGACACTGCGTTTACTGTAGAATAAAAAAAAAAGTTTGGTGATGTGTTTTATAGGTGTACTGATTCATTGTCCAGCCCCGTCAGCAAACTGAAGACATTCTTTTAAGCTATAATTGCTTTGTACTAGAGATCCACCAATGTATCTGCTGATAATCAGTAGCTTTCGATAAAGGCTATTTTTCACTCTATCGGCTATCTGCCGATAGTTTAAAAACATCCGGTGATCAGGGCCGATTATATCCTCTCAATCAAAAGAGGGCGGGAAAACACATCGATTTCATGCTGCGTGTAAGATGTCTCTTGTGTGGAATGATGACAAAACTGCAGTTTGTAAGCTCTGTAATCTCTGCACCGCTAAAATTTTACACCAGACACTGCGGCAGTGAAGAGGGAGTTTCGGCATCGTATCTAATTTTATTGTTCATTTTTTTGCCACACTGCTGAATTAAAGTGCCCATACACCGTTGAAAGATTTAAATGAAGCTGAGTTGACAAAAAAAAGTATATATTGCACAGAAAAATAGATTTGTAGAGTAGTATATTTCATATCCAGTTAATGTTAATATACAAAAAAAAGTTTATATTATATATTACAGGTTTGATATTCAATGATGAAGTAGAAATGGTTTTGTTTGTGGTGAGTGAGTATGGGCCAAATAGGAGGTTTTTTAAAAATTCAGTCAATGTTAATATGAATTAATAACATTCAATAAGTTAAGAAATCTTAATTTAACCTTCAGAATTTAGTTAATGTTAATTTGAGCAATATGTAGGGCTGCACAATTAATCGAATATTGATCTCGATTACAATTTTGACTGCCCACGATCACATCTACATGATCGACTGCGATATTGACATTTAAAGTTCATCCTCCGCTTATCCGCTTATCCGCTTACCGCTGCATATCAAATCAAGCGCTTCCTAAACTTACAGCCAGTCACCATAGAGTGGCGCAGGGATGACATCATTTTATATGCCAAAACCCGGAAACAAGTTAGCATTTTAGCTCTTCCGGTGCCATCCCAAAGTCAATGGGAGTTTGGTTAAAAGCCTGAAATAAGGTCTGTGGTGAACACGAGCTCAAAATATTTTCACATTTTATTTTGACATAAAATACACCAGTGAAACCCCACTCATGATTTTTTAAAAAGCTTTTACGTGTATTGAAAAAGGCGGTTGGTAACTGTCATGTAATGAGGGTTAGGGTTAACGCTTTCTTCAAAGAGCTTTATTGAAGAGAAGCAGACAAATCCTAAACGTGAGACAATAGCGTGGTCAAAAACAAGCAAAAGGTCAGGTGATCGTCAAACAGGCATAAACAAGACTAAACAAGAATCAAACAACGAGGTTGAGAATAAGATCAAAACTGTGAGACGGGAAACTATGAACAACTGCTTTGTACATGGACAACTCACGCAATACTTTGCGTCGAACAAAGAGAAACGAGGGGTTTAAATGACAAACTTAATTAAGGGTGAACACAAAACAGCTGAGACTAATGATGACACATGAGGGAGCAACCAATGACAATACAGGGGCAAAGACAGGACAGAAATTATAACAAATGCATATGTAGAATGTAAACAAAGTCAGTATCACTAAAAGAGTGCGCAGTGAGCTCCAGCGCTTTGTGCGAGGGGAAATCATGACATTAAGTTGCTAAATGGGACTACAGACGTTGTCGGGGATATTAAACGTCATCACCCCGAACAGGAAAAGTCTTTGCAGATAAACTGGTTCAGGTATGCTGTGCACAATTCCCCCCCAAAAACATGTATGATCCACAGAGGAAATCCGTATTATGGAAAATGTTTTTAAATCAAGTTTGGAGAAGTTGTCGGAAGCTTGGTGATGTTGGTGATGGTGAAGTCGCACGACCGTGGTGTAGTTCGTTTATAGCATACGGTTAGCTTTTTATTTATGGCCATTGTATTTAGGCTTCACACTTTATAAAAGTTGTGTTCATTTGTGAAAATTATTTTGATGGACAAAACGTGTTAGTATTGTAAACTTTTGTTCATCACAGAGCTTATTTTTTGTGATAGTGTGAAAGCCTATGGGAAAATCCTATTGGGTTTTTGTCGAGGGAACCAGTGTGATGCTAACTTCCAGGTTCCGGCACAAATTGACAGCATCCCTGTGCCACACTATTGGGTGATTTGTCTGCGTCTCTCCTCCTGTAAACACTGGTATTGCCTTTTCTGCGTAGGCCTGAATTGTTTTCATTTGGTTGCATATTGTTATATTTGATTGCATATTTTCATTTGGTTGATGGCATTTTGATTTTTACTGATCCTATATTTTGGGTACAATTTTATTTATAATTTGCTTCTACGAAGTGATGCGCTTTAAGAACCAGTCTAATTTGATGCAAGGTTTTGTACATTAGCAGGAATGTAGCACAACATGGAAGTGAAGCAGCGGTTTGTTTATTTAAATGTGAAATTGAATTAAAAATATGTTGTCCCTAAAATCAATGAATAATCGTGATAAATAATTGTGAGCTCAATATTGATCAAAATAATCGTGATGATAATTTTGGCCATAATCGTGCAGCCCTAGTAATGTGTTTTCTGTTTATGAGACCAGTTACTGTGAAACAACTTGTTGAAATGGAGAGAATACAGTTTTTTTTTACATTTCCTTCAGAATTGTGAAAATAATTATTATTAATTTAAAAGAAGGCATAAAAGGCAGAACTATCGGTATCGGTTATTGGTATCGGCCGTTATCACTCTGGATAATCGGTTATTGGTATTGGCTGAGAAATTTTGTATCAGTGTATCTCTACTTTGTATTCATTGTTTGTGAGCAATGTATAAAATACCTTAATACACAGATTCATAAGGAGGTTTAAAGGGATTTTGAGGAAGAAATGTGGTCATAAAATGCATATAAGCCACAAGGCAAATGCAACAAGATTATTCGATATGTTTTTGAAACAATTGTTTCTCCTTTTCTGTGGGTAGTCATCAAGTGAATGCACATAAGCGACAACAGTTAATTAATACAGTGTTATCTGATCAGCGGTACCTATCGGTGATAAATATGAAAAACAGAAAATGTCTGTTACCAGTCCATGGTGATATGGACTTCTTATTTTCATAGTAGCTGCTTGAAGACATAGGGAACATAAAGTTTAAATGTAGTTTCTAAAATATGAATTAAGCTTTGAAAATTGTTACATTTCATTGCACTATGAAGCCAGGGGTCATGTTATGGTATTATAAATCAGCTTTTACCATGTAGATGGCCCCACAGGAGACATGGAAGGGTTGTCCATCCACCTTCTATACTGCTTATCCTTCTTCAGGTTCACGGGGAACCTGGAGCCTATCCCAGGAAGCATCAGGCACACCCTGGACAGTGCCAATCCATCGCAGGGCACAATCACATACACATTCACACACCCATTCATACACTACGGACACTTTGGACATGCCAATCAGCCTACCATGCATGTCTTTGGACTGGAAACTGGAGTACCCAGAGGAAACCCCCACAGCACGGGGAGAACATGCAAACTCCACACACACAGGGCCACGGTGGGAATCGAACCCCCATCCCTGGAGGTGTGAGGCGAACGTGATAACCACTAAGCTGCTGTGCACCCACATGCAAGTGTTATGTTAAACGTAATTAGAGCACGGTAATCACCAGTGAGCTAGTCACCGAAAGAAGTTGTGCATTCCGATATTGTTGAGCCAGCCCTGAAATCACTACACACATTTTGTCTGTGAACGGATTTGATGTGTGGGATAAATTACTTTTTTCGATGTTGTAGGTATTTCCTAAGAGACTGGTATCCTTCTCTACATGGATTGATCACACACGTTGGGCTCGCAACACTTGGGCCATGGCAGCCATATTCATCCTCACACTGGCCGACATAATAGACATGGTGAGACACTACTGGGTGACTTGCATTCATTACCTGTTAATTACATTAGAAGCAGATGTATCTTAGCTGACCTGTTACATTTGGGGTAAGGAATAAAGTTTGGAAATATCAGTTGAGCAAACTATTATTTTAATGTACGACTCATTGGTGTGAATAAATACTATGGTGCATGAATGCCTTACTAATACTACTAATACTAATAGTAAGTTGAGTTGACTGGGCTTGTGGTGTCATATTATTATTGTATTATAATAAGGTGTATATAGGTGTATTGCTAATGACTCAATTCTTCTAAAACCTGATAAATTCTCTTGGATGAGTAACGAAACATTTTCAGGATTATAACACTGGTTCAGTCATACTGACTTGCTCATACTAGACATCTCAATCTCAGACTGTATTTAAAACTTATTTACTTGTGTATCCACACTTGTAGCTAAGCTGCCAGCCTCCACAGCCTGTTGGGGACGTTTCTCCAGCCCCTGGTGGACTAGGCGGTTGTCTGGAGAACCCCAAATATTACAGCTACATTGCTGTATTAGCGCTGATTGCTACTACCATGCTGGTGCAGGTCAGCCACATGGTGAAGCTTACTCTGATGCTGCTGATCACAGTAGCTTCGGGAATCGTCAACATTTACAGTTGGAGGGACATCTTTGACCAGTATGATCTAACCCACTATAAGAAGTTCAGGTGTGTAAAGAATAGTTTTGGATGACCACCATGAATGTTTTGCATTATACAAATGTTATGTAAAGTATTAAGTAGGGGTGGGTGGTATGGCAAAATTATGACATCACAACAACTACAGATGTTTTAATGATACGCAAAACCACAGTATTTTCAGTAAATATATTCAGTAACCGCTTCATCCTGGTCAGTATTGTGGTGGATTATTTATTTTTTAGCATAACCAATCCACCTACTGACCACCCCTAAACAGTACAATTAAAAAAAAACAACAACAAAAAAAAAACCGTACAAAAATAAATGTACCTGTTACTCTACATAACAACATTGTTCAGTGATGTAGAAATAATGTGATATGTACAATAGACTCATAAAAGCATATCATTACATAAGTTATTAGAATATCATGTTGTTGTATTGCCCACCCCTATTATTATTATTTACTGACTGGATTCAGAATCTGGTGCTTTTTATGTTCCTGAGCAGAATATACCTCGTGCCATCCAAATATACAATGACTGTGATGATCTTCATCATGATGGTCAGCTTCTACTACTTTGCACGGCATGTATGTGTTTCTTCTCAATTCTTCTCTCTCACCTTTTCACCTCAGTAATGACTTAAGTTCTGTTTGTGACTTACTGTCCACTGTTACTTTATTTTTTCCTGTACATGTTTCTCTCATTCATTTCTTCCCAGGTGGAGAAACTGGCCCGCACGCTGTTCCTGTGGAAAATTGAGGTACATGAGCAGAAGGAGAAGGTGTACGAGATGAGACGCTGGAATGAGGCTCTGGTCACGAACATGCTCCCAGAGCATGTTGCCCGCCACTTTCTGGGCTCAAAAAAGAGGGATGAGGTGAGGAAATCTGTCCTTGCTACTTTAGGATTCAAGCAGCTCAAATGAAAAACAAAAAATACTACAATCTCTATGTAAATATCTAACTTATTTCACCCCTTACAGGAACTGTACAGCCAGTCCTATGATGAGATTGGGGTCATGTTCGCATCTATCCCAAATTTCTCCGACTTCTACACAGAGGAGAGCATCAACAATGGGGGTATTGAGTGTCTGAGGTTCCTCAATGAAATTATCTCAGACTTTGATAGTGTAAGTATCAAATCATCTTTTACACATTTTTCCCTAAATCGAGTGATTATATCTATACATCAGTCAAAAGTCAGATCCTCTCAGCATGGCATGATATGGCATGAGTGCATTGCATTTTTCATGTCTTCTGGTCTTCATAGCTTTTGGATGAGCCTCAGTTTCGCTCTATAACCAAGATTAAGACTATCGGCAGCACTTACATGGCAGCATCAGGAGTCACTCCTGACACCAACGCTAATGGCTATGCTGGCATGAAGGTGAGGGAATCGGAATGGTGTTATTAAATTAGAAAGAAGCTTTGCGATAATGAACATGACACCATTGTAGATGCTAAGTACAAGAGGATTTTATTTTCTTCTCAGCAAAAGGAGGACTTGTCTGATAGAGAGCGCTGGCAGCACTTGGCGGATCTGGCGGATTTTGCTTTGGCCATGAAAGTTACTCTGATGAACATTAATTACCAGTCCTTTAACAACTTCATGCTTCGCATTGGTAAGTGGAAAACATTGTAGCACATGGGAGAACTGATGTACAAAATATGTGAAGTATATTGACTACTATTTTTTCTCCACAGGGTTGAATAAGGGTGCTGTTCTTGCCGGGGTCATTGGGGCTCGGAAGCCTCATTTTGACATCTGGGGCAACACTGTTAACGTGGCTAGTCGCATGGAGTCTACAGGAGTGATGGGAAACATTCAGGTGAAGAACATTTGCGTTTAGATAAAACAAAATTAAAAATTGATCTCACTGTTCTGTTTATGGGGAAGTGGCTCATTTGACATTTTCACTAATAGCAATATCATGATTGCTTCCATATTTATATTGAACATAATTTTGTTCAAGTTATTTTGACATTAGTATTACAAGGTGATATACACCTTGTATATGATAGGTCTTTGAAAATATGAAACACAAATTATTATTATTATTGTTATTATACTTCATTATAATATGTGTTTTAGTGTTTTATGTATAATATTGTATAATGTGTGTGTCTCTATGTGTGTGTATGTGTATATATATATATATATATATATATATATATATATATAAAATATATATATATATATATTATATATATATATATATATATATATATATATATATATATATATATATATATATATATATATATTGTGTTTTAGTGTTTTTTGAATTGTACTTGCATGTTGTATTTGTGAAGTGACCTAGGGTGTCGTGAACCACTTTTAAAGAAAATAATATGTATTGTTATTAATATTATTATTATATTCTGTCAGTTAATTACATTATATTCGTCCTCACACAACTGCACAAAAGCATGTGAATGGAACAACATTTTGTGTGTGTGTGTGTGTACATAAATATGAATATAGATGATAGAGAATGTCATAATAATAATGGTAATAATTATAATTTCTCAGTAATTATGATAATTGTTGTGTAACTCAGAGGTTGTGAGTAACTCAGTGTGTGTTGCCCCCAGGTGGTGGAAGACTGCTATAACATCCTGAAGGACTATGGCTTCCGTTTTGTGAGAAGAGGACCCATCTTTGTTAAAGGGAAGGGGGAGTTGCTCACTTATTTTCTAAAAGGACGAGAAAAACAGGGTTCTTTCATCAATGGCTCCTCTGTCACACTGCCTCATCAGGTGGTGGACAGCTCTTGACCTACATGCACATAAAATCAACAAACACAAAACTTCAAGTTAACAATCGCCCACCCGACATATGTAACATACATATAACAAGTCAGACCTTTTGAAGGGGAATTTCACAGATTTTCAAAAAACTATCATAATTCACTTGGTGAAAATGAAGTCATGCAGACAGAAGAGAAGAGGAGAGACACGAAGAGAAGAAAAGAAAAGAGAAGAGAAAAAAAATCCTAACATTTTTGATAGGAACCTGGGGTCATTATATCAACTTCATACACAATGAGTCCTATTAAAAGTAGTATTATGAAATACAAATTGGACAGCAAAGACATTCAGTTTCTTTAAGCACAAAAGGACATTTATTGTACCTGCACATCAAATTACATCTGCTCTGGGCTGTTCACTTTCTTTATCGGCGTTCTTTAGTCTTCCTCATCCTTCTGGCACTCTCTCTGTTAGTCTGCTGCAATTCTTCATCTGCATTCGTGGGTTAAAACTGATGCAGCTTTTGGATATTTTAAAATATATGGTATCCCCCTATGCTGCCATCCAAGAGTGGAATAATTTGTTGACTGGCTATAGCTACTGGCTATATTAACAGCAGAAATGCCTGTAGTGGTTTGGGAGTTTGGGTTGCATGTACCGTGCAAGAGTGGGAATGAGAACAAGACACAGAAGTAAACAGAGAAGACAAAGAAGTAAAAGGATACTAAAAGATGTCCCAAATGCATAGGGGACTGTTTCCCAGCACTATGTCTGTTGTGCCTCCGTCACTGGATGTTGGTCCATAACACTTCCAGTCTTTTGAATTTGTTAATAAGTTTGGTAACAGCTTCCAATCCAGCCATGAGAATGATTTCAATACATTCTTTTTTTTGTCAAAGGCATTCTTAAAGGCTATCTGGAAAAATAGTGTGTTTGCCCTATGTATGGAGACTAGTGGGACACCCTATAATTTATAAAATAAATAAATAAATAAAAAAATTAAGGCCAAAGCCTTATCACAAAGCTTCTAGTGCATCAGCCATATATTTGAATCATTTTCTGTAAACTTTCTGTGAAGTAGAAACTTCTAGAGGCTTTACGCACTTCAAACTGCTGGTTCCTGTCACTGCCATTGTAAATACTTCTGAATAACTGATGCATATTTCATCAAACAACCCAAATAACTTTCATTACTCCTTAAAGATTGAATTAGGTAGAAATTTGAAGTATCTGTGGAATTCCCCTTAAAAAAAATTATTGTGTTGCATATTAAAAGGGAGGCAGATTACAGAAATGGTGTGTAAAATGAGATTCTCTCTGGTCACTCAGGAGAAATACAGGGTCATACTGTACTTGGATTATTTAAATAATGACTAGCTGGAAGGAAAGGATGGAAGGAAACACGAATGATTTTCCAAAAATAATTGATCTGCTGAATCAGTAACACAACTGTTTGAGTACAACACAGAGTACAAACAGTAGATTTAGTGACCCAGTGGATAAAATCAAGATTGTACATGACACATAGTGCTTTTACAGTTGACTTTTAAACTGATTCTGTATAGGTTATTGTTAAAATTTTTGTTGTATGTCTAAGATTTTTGTTTTGGTTTTGTTAATTGAATAGCAAATTTTAAAGCATATAAAGGGAAGCACACTGGCTCTCTCTGCCATTTTGTGTGTGCAGATGCATGCACACAGAGTTGTGTGTTCTTGCCTGCTTTTCTGAACATCTTTTTATCTACCCCATTTTATTTCTGTGGTTTTGGACTTTACAGCCCTTTTCGGTCAACCCGTTTTTTCTACCCAGTTTAAAGTGTTTTAGTGTGCCATACAAAAAGTGCCATAACATAATTATGTGTCCTGTATATATACTCCTCTGGGGTGATCGACGTGTCACTGTGAGCAGGTGAAATGCAAGTGTGTATGTACAGTAAGCATGCACTGGATGAAAGTGCAGCTAGAGTCAAGAGATTTTTTGGCAGTATTGGAGATATGGCTGCTTCTCAGATCTCAGATTATATTCCCCTCAAAAACTTTCCTAAAATACTAGATGAATGTGCAATAGTTTATTCTTTTACAATGTTTTGTTCTCCAACACCCTTTGCAAAAACATTCTCAACCCTATAAGTCATATTTTTATATTGTATATGTTTCATTCAAATGAGTATTGTGCAGTTTTATCAGGTACAAGACTGGAGTTTTGTGCCTGGCAACAGTTTCCTGTTAATTTATTGCAGATATCAGGGATATTGAATGAGAAACCACAGACAGAATTGCATTTGTTGTTTTTTGAATTGTTGTATGGATTCTGAAGATATGTCATGGAGATTGTTTTTTTTTTTTCTGGCCTGATGCAGGATTTTACTGAAATATGATTTGAATTTTTTTAAATATCCTAGGACATGGGAATAAAATGGCACTTTGAATTATTTGGTTCTCTTATTTCTACATAATTAATTCACTACTGAATTCAGTTTTACTGATATAAGACCTTTTTCTACACCTAGACCTTTTTTCTCTCCTTAGGTTACCATTCTCGGTCACTGAACAAGGATGGAAAGAGAAAATACAGCATGATTAATTTTTTGTAAGATTTTTTTGTAAGATTTTTTTGTAAGACCTGTAATGTTTTAACTAAATGCTTTAATTTTTATAGGTGAATTTGTACACTATTACATTGACAATACAAGGTAATGCCGCGTTCAAGTTAACGCGTCTCCAATGCTGATTAATTATAGCAGGACAACGTTAATCCAGTTTTTTGTGGCGCGAACTCATCGAGATACCATATTCGACGAAAGATAGTTAGAAAACATAAAACCCACGCAATTTTAAAAGCTGAGGAAATGTAGCGCGCTATGAGGTTTTCATAAATTAAGATACACACGGGCTCTTGAAGGAAGCATAACGCTCAAGGTTGTTTAGGGCTTCCCAGTGACGTCATCACGTAGAGCCGTCCATAACGGACTTGCAGCTGTTCTGACAAACAATAACAACAGCGGCGAGCGCAATCTTAAGCGAAATAAAGTGCGAATACTGTATTGATTTTCTGCAGTAAATTATCATTTGGACGTTGTCTTGACAACAAGAGACAAGTCTGCGGGCGTCTTGTCACCGACGTTCCCAGTGAAGTAACTCTGGCCTCCGCTTGCTCCTCCAGCGACTCGGAACCGGGCGGAGCTTCGCCACCGCGGAAGAAAGTCCGAGTGTCGTCGGCGGAGGGCGTAGGAGAGTCCGAGGCTTCTGCCGGGAGCGCGGGCCTCTCTGCGGCTGTTTTGGGCTTCGCTTCTCTCCCGAGCCCCCGCGCTATTTCTGCTCTTTGCCTCAACCTGCACAGGGGCACTGACACCAGCGTTTATAACATGCAGGCCAACGGGGCAGGACAGGGACAAAATTCCGAGCTGTCCTGCCTAAATAGCGCCCAAAACGGCGAATCGTCAACGGTCGGAGGAGCGCATTCAAACGGGCTGCTGTCCTCCACAAACAACGGCACTGTTGTCACTACAAACAACGGAGTCCCGGCACCGGGCAACCCTGCCACCTCCACCGCCACGACCTTGGGCTCAGACACAGGCTCAGGCTCAATGAAAAAGAAGAAACGGCTGTCTCAGTCTGATGAGGATGTGATTCGTTTAATAGGACAACATCTACACGGGTTAGGGCTTAAGTAAGTAGTTGGAAGTCGTTTTAGGTTTAATGCGAAACCGTAGATTTAACAGTGAATCTGTTGTGTCAAGAAAGCGAAAAATACATGTTTTGTATCTCTTGATGTTTATCAAGTCTTCTAGTGGGAAATGAAAATATGAGCAAGATAAACAAACCTGCGAAAGAGGACACAGGGGGCTCCATTTTGCAGAATGCAGAAAGACTACAAATCGGCACACTTCGTCCATACCTGTTTTTCAAGCACAATCAATTTTAGACAGTGTTTTCATTTACACCATCTAGATCAGAAAATAGATACTGGTAGTGTGTTTGATTTGCAGCTTCACAATCTAGAGTGTCTTAAGTGACTGCATTTGATATGCTTTTGATGTAGTAGTTGCTGAATTGATTCAGTTGTATGGTGTATGCCCACCTCAGTGATATTCTCTGTTGCCATGGGGTATTAACAGCAAACTGCATGTGACTTCATTCTACTGTTATTGAACAACCAATTTCAGTAAATTATACAAGTCCTGTTTGTGTTTTTACATCATTCATAAGGGAGATGTGTTTTTATCATCAATGTGTGTCAGTTAAAATGGGTAAGTAAATAAATACATGTCAATATCCCTGTTTTTCTTCTTCTTTTCCCAGTCAGACAGTGGACCTGCTCATGCAGGAATCAGGATGTAGACTTGAGCATCCAGCTGCTACTAAGTTTCGCAACCATGTAATGGAGGGAGAATGGGACAAGGTAATAAAAACATAATCATGTTGATGCCTTGTTCTGGCAGCAGATCTCTGATGTGCTTTTAGATATTGTTTTTTGTTGTTGTTGTTGTTGTTGTTGTTTAGTAATTTTAGTATTGTGGTGTGGAGACACAGATCATCACATTATGTACATTAAATGATGGACATAATTCATGCTTATTCTCCTTTTTAGTTTACCCTGTGATTGGGTTTAATAAGTCGTATCTATTTGTAAACTTAATGAATTGTCCTATTTTAAAAAAAAAAAAAATTTTTCACCCCCCATGGTAGGCTGAAAGTGATCTCAACGAGCTGAAAGCATTGATGCATTCACCGAATGCTATTGTGGTGAGAAAGCAATTTTTCCACACATGCTTTTACTGACAGGTATTAATCTTTTATATTAAGCTCTGCCGCTTGTTTGAAGCATCTCTTTTTCTACCTCTGTTTAGCGGATGAAGTTCCTGCTCTTGCAGCAGAAGTATTTGGAGTATTTAGAGGATGGGAAAGTTTTGGAGGCACTACATGTTCTCAGAGCCGAATTGACTCCTCTGAAATACAACACAGAGCGCATCCATATTCTTAGCGGGTATAGTACTACTGCCTTTGTGTTGCACACTTGTGTTGCACACTCCGTTTCTGGATAGTAGATGTTGCTTGTCATAACGTCGTAAAATAACAAGCGCAACCTTCAATTGAGCTGAGTTTCTGTTATACATAAGTCATTTTAAAACCATCTAACTAACGGAAACTTAATGATGAAAACTGTGATTCTGGCTTTAGCAGTGATATCTGGAAATTATTATTTGCAAGGTTGTCATGCTCTTGTTATATGTCTTACCAAAATGTGTGATGAAGAATATGAGAATAGAGGGAACATGTTGTAAAAACATTTGTTGGATGCTTAGCTACCTGATGTGCAGCCATTCTGATGATCTCCGAGCCAAGGCAGAGTGGGAGGGAAAAGGGACATCTTCTCGCTCCAAGCTGCTTGACAAACTCCAGAGTGAGTGCAGCGTGCACACACACACACACACACACCCGTAGCGTGCGTACACACACACACACACGCACACACACACATATATACATATATATACACACACACACACACACACACACACACACATACATACATACATACATACACACATACATATACATATATATATATATATATATATATATACACACACATACATACATACATACATACATACATACATACAGTGCCCTTCACTAATATTGGCGCCCTTGGTAAATATGAGAAGAGTAGGCTGTGAAAAATTCTTTGTTTAACCTTTTGATCTTTTGTTCAAAACATTCACAAAAGTACTCTGCTCTCATGGAAATAAAACAATTGCAAACACAACACAGGTTTATCAAAAAATAATCTTTGTTGCACACCTATATTTAACAATTATTGGCAATACTTTGTGCTACCTCCCTTTACCAAGATAACAACTCTGAGTCTTCTCCTATAATGCCTGATGAGGTTGGAGAATACGTGGCAAGGGATCTGAGATCATTTCTCCATACAGAATCTCTCCAGATCCTTCAAATTTTGAGGTCCACACTGGTGGACTCTCCTCTTCAGTTCACCCCACAGGTTTTCTATGGGAACTGGTATAGCCATGGCAGGACCTTAATTTTGTGGTCAGTAAACCTTTTTTGTGTTGATTTTGATGTATGTTTTGGATCATTGTCCTGCTGGAGAGGCTTTTTTCTTGAAACCCTTCCGAACTACTTGTGGTGATGTTGGTGACTTCGGATTGTAGTTTTGGAGACTTCCTGACCTCAAGATGCAGCTAACTTCTGCAATTCTCCAGCTGTGATCCTTGTAGATTTTTTGGCCACTCATCCAGTTCCAGGTTGAGTCACAACATTTCCAGTTGACTGGAACTTCTTAATTATTGCCCTGATGGTGGAAATGGGCATTTTCAGTGCTTTTGCTATATTCTTATAGCCACTTCCCATTTTGTGAAGCTCAACAACCTTTTCTGTACATCACAGCTATATTCCTTGCTCTTACCAATTGTGATGAATGACTAAGGGAATTTGGCCTATGTTTTACCTCATATTTATACCTATATTGTGTGATACTCATGAGAGCAGAGTATTTTTGTGTATTTTTTTAACAAAAGATCAAAAGTTTAAACAATAAAGACAATTCTTCACAGCCTTCTTTACTCATATTTACCAAGGGTGCCAATATTAGTGGAGGGCATTGTATGTACACATAAACATCATCTTGTGTAATTAATTGCCATTTCCAGTTCACATAGTATTGTGTATTATGTATGTATTATGTATCATGGTTAAACAGTTATATTCCTTCCTCCTCCCTTTCTTTATTTTATCTTCTTATCTCTCTGTCAGTGCCATGTAATTTCTTTTAGCCTTTCACATTCAGGGTTTGGGTCAGTATCATTTTAATTCAGCCATCTCAAGAGACAAAATGAATTCAGAAGACATGTTAAATAAATAATGATTTAAAGAAGTACTGTATTGTAGATAAGTTTAGTTGATTAACTGAATTCAGTGAAATCTCATGAAGTGGCTGAGTTGAAAAGGAATTGACCATAACCTTGCCTACGGTCTGTAATCAGCTACATCTCCATACTTTCTCTTATTTGGCGACCTGCCATTCCTGTTCGATCTCTCTCTCTCTCTGTATCCCTCTCTTATTTCTACAGCATATCTGCCCCCTTCAGTGATGCTGCCTCCTCGCAGGCTACAGACTCTGTTACGTCAGGCTGTGGAGTTGCAGAGAGATCGCTGCCTCTACCACAACACCAAACTGGACAGCAACTTGGACTCTGTGTCTCTTCTGGTGGACCATGTATGCAGCAGGTAAATGTTCTATCTCTCTTTCTTTTTTTTCTTTAGAGCTTCATATCAGTCTCCCTCCAGTTTTAAATAGAGTTTTAGAAATCTGTATCTTGTTTCTGCCTCATTAACATTTGTCTTGATTTTGTGATCTTTGTGGAACATCCTATTGGTGATTCTATTTTAGTTTTCTTGCCCATGCCAACTCTCATTTATTTCAGCTATGGATGCTCTACAGATGGCCCCTCTGAAATATGTTCTCTTTATCTCCAGGAAACAATTTCCCTGCTACACTCAACAGATCCTGACAGAGCACTGCAATGAAGTCTGGTTCTGTAAATTCTCCAATGATGGCACCAAACTGGCCTCAGGTTCCAAAGACACTACAGTTATTATTTGGCAGGTCGACCCGGTGAGTGTGCCTCTTCAAAAATACATAAGAATATCATGTATAATAGCATCTGTAAATAAATATATACAACCCCAATTCCAACTTTTTTGAGACGTGTCATAAGGTAAAATTACCTTATTTTTTTTTCTTAAAGTGGTACATTTCCTCAGTTTAAACATTTTATGTTTTCTATGTTCTTTTGTGAATAACATATGGGTTTATGAGATTTGCAAATCATTGCATTCTGTTTTTATAAACATTTTACACAGCATCCCAACTTTTTTGGAATTGGGGTTGTAGATACATGGATAGAAACTGTAAAATTCTGAAGACTATTTATAGAGCAAAGAAAGGGAAGGTAAACTGTTTGGTTGTCTGTCATGAATATTCAGGAGACGCACCTACTGAAGCAGCTGAGGACTCTGGAAGGCCATGCCTATGGGGTGTCTTACCTGGCCTGGAGCCCAGATGATGCATACCTGATAGCTTGTGGCCCAGATGACTGCTCAGAGCTGTGGCTCTGGAATGTTCAGGTGCAGCCTTACCCAGTACAGCTACAAATGCCGGGTGTATTTCCCCACCTCTCTCCTGATATTCCTGGGTTAGGCTTCGGAACCACCGCAACCCTAACCAGGATAAAGCAGTTACTACACATGAAAAACTGCTCATCCTAAATCTCTATTATTGTCTTTCAGACTGGGGAATTGAGGACAAAAATGAGTCAGTCCCATGAAGACAGCCTGACAAGTGTAGCCTGGAACCCAGATGGAAAGCGCTTTGTAACTGGGGGTCAGAGAGGGCAGTTTTATCAGTGTGTAGGTAGTCCATGAGTTGTATGTAATAATGTAACTGGAAACAAAATTTGGTCAGTTACTGACTACTGTGTATCTACATCCTTTTTTTAAATCATTTTTGACTGGGTAGGATCTAGACGGGAATCTGCTGGATTCGTGGGAAGGAGTTCGTGTTCAGTGCCTGTGGTGCTTGAATGATGGCAAAACCGTATTGGCTTCAGACACGCATCAGCGTATCCGGGGATACAACTTTGAAGATCTGACTGACAGAAACATGTAAGGGCATGACATTACCCTTAGAACCAGTCTGACTAGAAAGGCTGTCCTCGATTTCTATTCATAAGTAACTGTTCATTGTGTTTCACAGTGTGCAGGAGGATCACCCTATAATGTCTTTCACCGTGTCAAAGAACGGCAGATTAGCCCTTTTAAATGTTGCGACTCAGGTACTCCTTTTTATTCAATGTCGTCTATTTCACAGCTGCATGCCTGTATTTTAGATTGGGCAGAAATAGCAGTGTTGCTCACTCTGCACTGTTGCTCTGTGTAGGGAGTTCATCTGTGGGACCTACATGATCGGGTACTGGTGAGGAAGTACCAAGGTGTGACACAAGGCTTCTACACCATCCACTCCTGCTTCGGTGGCCATAATGAAGACTTTATTGCCAGTGGGAGTGAAGGTAAAAATGTCTGAATGAATGTGCAGTAAATCACTTCTGTCTACGCATAATGCCTTGAAGAATGTTAATGAAGTAAATCATGAAGAACCTGCCTTTATCCGGGTCATGGAAACTACTCATTTCTGATTGGCAGACAGAGTTTTTTTCTCCCCTCTAAAGTAGACCTGGCCAAAAATTTAATCCGTGCATATTATGTAATCTGATTAATCATTGTTTTGGCTAGATTTATAGATTGTGCTAATATTTTCCTTAATACCAGTTTTAAACACTCCCTGCGCACTACATAATCCCCGAATGAGCAGCAAAGATGCTTTTCTCTTTTCTGTTCTGATGCTGACAGGAACAATTAACTTTTAATATTTACCATTAGCACAAATGTTGAACTCATCTAATAAAATTTGATTAGAGGTCTGCCTTAGCATGAGCTTCCAACACAAGCAGCAATAACAATAAATAAATAAAATAAACAAGTATATTGCTTTTTAAACTCTGTGATGTTCATAGATTATACTGAGTGACTTTTATTGTTGGATATTTTTTGTTATTTTTCCTCACGTTTTATGACTTCGCCTAATATTGATGTTGCATGTGATCTACACTACCGGTCAAAAGTTTAGACACTCATATTTTTTACCCACATATTAGAATAATAATAATAAAGTCATCAAAACTCTGCAATAACACAAATGGAACTATGGGAATTATGTTGTGGTAAAAAAAAAAAAAAATCCCAAATAAATCAAAATAATTTAGTATTTTAACGGTTGGCATTTTCTCAACCAATTTCTTGAGGAATCTCCCTGAGATGCTTTTTAAACAGTATTAAGAGTTCCCACCTCATACGCTGGACACTTATTGTCTGCTTTTTGGAATATAAGTCATCCATTTAAAAATATATATATATTTTTGTAAATAAAATGTTAGTTTTATAATGAAAGAAATGAATGTTGGCACAATTATATTTTTGTTTACAACACAGATTTCTGACATTTAATTATACATCTTCAGATCAAAAGATTTTTAATATCATGAGAAACATTTCAGTCAAGTGTCTCCAAACTTTTGACCGGTAGTGTATAAGTCTAGTTTTAATTATGCAGAAAGCAATTGATGAAATGTACTAAACAGCTATCGTTCCTTTTCATGTCAAGTCTAATAGTAAGGTCTTATATAATAGGCCTCCCCATTTAAAACAAACAAACAAACAAACAAACAAAAAAAAATATATATATATATTTATTTTAGACCACAAATTGTACATCTGGCACAAGCGCAGTGAGCTGCCAATCGCCGAGCTGACAGGCCACACACGCACTGTGAACTGTGTGAGCTGGAACCCAGTTCTGCCAGGACTCATGGCCAGCGCGTCTGATGATGGCACTGTCCGCATCTGGGGTCCTGCTCCCTTCACTGAATCCCAGGAGGCAGAGAGGCTAGGTGGTAAGAGCTCTGTTAACCAGTTGCACCACCAATCTATGTAACTATGTGGACATTATATGAGCATTCTGTCATCGTTCTGTAGCTCATGAATGGTGAACACTTTTAAACAAAATAAAATAGCCCTACATTTCTCCCTCCTCCATAGAATGCTGTAGCATGGACAGTTGATATTGGCCATGGATCAGGAGGAAAATCTGAGTAAACACTGCAAGAAATTGTGGATGAATGAAGTAAAAAAAAAAAAATGCACACTGATCTTGTTTTTTTGGAGGTTTACCCCCCATAGCAACGGAGAGGCTGAGCTTACGCAGTAAAATCGGACCACTTGAATGAAACTCGCCTGGCTGCTGGCCTTTAGCCCTCTGACCTGCGTGGCTTCGCTCAGGAGGCTAACTGACCTCAGTCTGATGTCTGAGGAGCTGCAGCCTCACAAAACACACCAAAATTATTATTTATTACTCTTATTATTTATTGCTGTGTATCAGTTGAGGCATCAGGATTAAGTTGTAGTCACAATATGTTCTGTGCTTTACAATATTCACTCAGTGAAAAAATAATAATAATTTTATGATGAATATTTTAATCAGTTTAGCTGATATGATTTTGCTAGAGACCCCTGAGGACAGCAAGGGTTTGGAGATTTTGGAGGGGTCCACTAAAGATTGTCCATCATATCTTTACCCTTATAAATATTGTGTTTTTCAGGCACCCGTGCAATGGTGTGCCTGAGAGACGTTTTCACCAGCAGAATGTAATAATCTTCCATGTTCCATGACAATAATTTTAATTGACTGAATTTCAGCCATTTTAACAGTTAGATCAGACCCATTTCAATTTCTGAGTTTCTGACACTTTTTTTTCCCCACAAAGTTGATGGTACTTTGTTTTTTAAAGTCTCTAATTATCATTTATGTGTGAGGGGTAAGTGTGTGAGAGGTGATGCAGCTAGACCGTGAGGGGATAAGGTGAATAAGATTTATCCTTACAGCATTGCTTGCTATGGGCCCGGGTAAGACAGGAAGTGTAATATCCCATAAACTGACCTTACTTGAATCTATTAATCTGTAAGAAAGGGACATCAGTGAGGCTCATCAATGACAATTGGGATTAGACGCCCATGGCCGTTCTCTCTTATCCGCATGCTCCTTGTTCCCTGCTGTCCTCTTTGGGGGACACCATATAAGACTTGGACCTTATTTACAAGGTTATGAGCACATGTAAATATCGACCATCATAAGTGCAAGAAACAATGCTTTCCCTTTGTAAATGGCTAATAGGTGTTGGTCATATTTGGATTGTTATTGTTATTGTAGCAAGTTCACCGTTCAGCTTTTCAGTGAATTAATTGGGTGTTGATTTAAAAAAAAAAAAAAAATCAGTTGTCATGTATGATGGGGCTGAATTACAGTAGGTGTGATTTTGTATGATGCTCAGTGGTGTTGAAGCTGGTTGAGAGGAATACAGTTCAAGGGTAATGTAAGCAAGCTAGGGCCTAAACAAGCCTTCAGATCATTTTTCCTTAATGTTTTGGCTTACTGCAGTATCCATCCTAATGTACTAATCCCCTTATGTCAGTCAGATGTCCTATTTAGATAATTTTATCTTGATTTAATTTTTTTTAAAACATTGTTTAGATATACAATTGAATAATCTTCACAGTTGTTGGATTTTTCTCATTTTATTTAACTTAATTCATTGTTTATGTCTAAGGTTATATTGCTTCTTTTTGTTTTACTTATTATTCCTTCAACTATAATAGAAAATATATCTTCAGAAGTGGCCTCTTTCTTAACTACCTTTCTTTTTCTTGATGTGATGTTCTTATACTATACAGAGTGTTACAGTCTGGTCATCAAGCATAGGGAACTTTGCCTATTATGATTTGCTTGTAGTATGTGCTTTCTATGTGTGTGTATTTTATGGCATGTATTATGACTGGTCAAGAATATCATTTAGACTGAACATATCTTTCCCTCCAAACGACATACGTTTCCACCTGCATCAGGTAAGCTCCTCTGTACAGGTTATCCCTCCCCTCACCAGCCAAACCTGTCCTGTCACTGAGGAGTGACACATGCACACACGCACGCGCGCACACACACCTTGCACATGCACACCTTAGGTCTAATGTTAAAACACTGTATCACCAACATTATTTTCAATATTCTGCATATGCAAATGACCTTTTTTGGTGACTTTGTATTTCATTTTCAGAGGATTTGTTTTTGCTTTCCTGTGCTGTGAAAGCATGGCTGTGAGCCAGCACGTTAACCACATGGCCCGGGGTGCAATTACTGGGCAAACAGTTTGCTTTGCATCAGGTTCTGAAGGATCTGTTTTGCATTTAACTGTGTTAATATTCTAAGTGATTGTACCGTTATGTAATGTGTAGGAGAAGTCTTACATATGCATATTTTCAATAAAGCATTCAGGGTTTTAAAAAACAGAAAGGAAAAAAAAAAAGACGAGTCACTATCAGTTTATTGGCTTTCTGCAATGCACACCCTTGATGAGATTTACAATGAAATTGGATTGCTTTTGGATTTAAAAAAACAAAACAAACAAAAACAATTCTTACAGTCATGTTTTCCTTTTTTAATTTCCATGCAGTTTTCATTTATTGTGGTGCATTTTGGGGGAAGACAGTATCACAATATAAAGGAATACTGCCATGCCATTGTAGGCTAACGTCTATATAAAAGACAAATCGACCAAATCTCTCCAGTGACACAAATTAAACGCACCAGTTACCACTGTTCTTGCTCACAATATTCCACTTACAGTGCTGTGACATAATGAATTATCCCAGGTTTCTAAATCACTTTCTCATTGGACATTGCAGCTAGGAAGAAATAGGCTTGTGTAGAGATTTTAATTAATGACCCTGTCATGGGTTATTTTAAAGCTGCCAAATGAAGAGCACAGACTTGAGCTGGCAGCTGAGTTGGTGTTTCAAAGATAACTAAACACCATGTTGGTGGTGGTTCAAGTGAAAGTAAATGTGAGATAAAGAAGGGAAAAACCTGCAAAATCCCTATCCATCCCAAAATACCTTGCAGAATTCTGGGCCATAAGGGGTAGACCGAGTCAGTCCGTGAACTAACAGGCAGCACACTTCAGTCTTTCTGGCTATGTGGATATTTGTCCTTTTATAATAAGAATGTGAGGGAAAGCTGTTGGATTCTTTATGGCTCTCTATCTCTGTATTTCTAACAAGAAAATGTCTCCTTGTGTTGTAGATAATCACTGCTCTTGAAGGAACAGTTTGTGATTTTTAGAATTCTCTGCTGCCTTTAAGGCAAACTGTAATTGCAATGAAATGATTTACCTTTCTCCCAAAGAGACCCCACAGGCTCTGCTGAAACTATGTATGCCTCATATGTTGCATGTTATGAGAAGGTTGTACAGCTAGAAGATTTAAACTATTTTTAAAAAATACACATAAATACAATCATGAAGCAAAGAAACTACCCTGGTGATATTGGTGTCTTTTTAAAAAAATATCTTTGAAATTACGAGTATGACTACTGAGAAAAATAAATAAAAACTCCAAACTGCACCTTCAAATAAACACAGGGATTACTCTTGAATAGAAATACAGCATCATGATCAGTCATTAGCATCATTCCTGATTTGTGGGGTGTTACTTTGATTTAACACTAAGACTGTGCCTTGAGTCCCCCCCAAAAAAAAATAAAAATAAATAAAAATCATAGATTAGGGCAATGTCCAAGAGATATGTCCAGCAAGTAGAAATGTAACTGTTTTGCAATGTTATACATGACATACATTAATAAAACCAGGGCTTTTCTGCTGTTGAGCTAGTCCCAACAAGATGGAAAGGTAATCAATGTGAAACAGACATACAGCATGCATGAAACAAGAGACCAGAAATGCTAGAGCTAAAGTTATACCATATGTGTTTTAGACAGAGCACTACCATAAAAAATATACTGCAACCAGTTATAACGGCATAGCAGCAACTCCCGGCTTATTACCCCTGAGCATAGTGTTTTTCATTCTAACTGGACTCATCCTTATATAATAATAATAAATGTGAGAATGGCTCACACTGACAAATTGGGTCTTGATAAAGGAACTGATAACATTTGTTAAAATGAAAACCAGGAGGAACAGAGGTAACCAAGGTACACCCAAAACATAGGAATAATACTGCAGAAAACAGGGACACACAATCTTGGCATAAATCGTAAGGGAAAAACACATGTTCTGACTTGATCCAAATGAATCCATTAATTTAAAATGTGCTTATTACAGTTTGGAATCATTCGTAGTAATAACATTAACCGAATGACATTACAACATTATACACAGAGCGTATCCCAGCAAATTACAATAAAACATCCGCCGGGTAAACAGCTGGACACGTGTACAATGATGGCATGATTAAGACAAGCGTGTGGAGACATGATATGCTCACCAGCAGGAAGCTTATCGGTTGCTCTGATGAGTCAGTGAGATTGTCATATTGATTCAGCCCTGAGAAGCAGCGCATGATGTGAGCAGTGCTACAGCTTTAGAGCCTTTTGCAAAAACAGTGAAATTAAGTAACTACACAAAGCCTAACTTCGAAGCAAGTACACAAGCAAAGAACACATAAGAACACCAGTCATTCAAGTGGATTATTTCAGTACGATGATTATAGTCAGGAGGATGACGTGTCTGATGGAGTGTGGGGTTGTTTTTTTTTAGCTGTGAAAGATAACCGTATTCACAGCACAAAGTGGACAGTTTATGGTTTGGCAGTTGATATTCTTGCATCTCTGCAGCATCAATCATTGATCAGTGCCAGGATCATGCTGGAAGTGAAACCAGAGACATAGTGAGTGTGTTAGTGAGTGTGACTCTATCCAGGCAAGGGGCTAAATGGACAGAGGTTAAACCAGGAGGTAACTGGTACAGAAACCCTAAACAGACAGCAGGGTCCAGTTACTGGATAGCTACTGTTTAACTTTTCATTTGAAAAATAAACCCTGCCTACTAGCTGTCGTTTAAAAGGAGTCATATCCTGATTTTTAACAGTTTCCTTTTGTCTCAGTGTGTAATGTATGTTTGTACATGTAGAAGCTCTGCAAAGTCACAAAGCTCATAATCTCCCCCAAAGGGATTTATTTGATCTAACAGAGAACACTGCTCCAGGCCAGCGCAAAGCGCCTTGTTCGAAGTCCAGATTTACTTCCGTAACATGCCTACGTCACGGCTGCACTATCAGCGTAATCCCACCCAAAGGCAGGCATCAAGAAAGAAGACGAGGCTCCAGTGAATTCAGGTGCTACGCCAAAGAAATGCTGTGGGTTTCAGTGTGAAAGCAAAAACCCTGTTTTGCCTTCCTAAAACGGACGAAATTAGGAATCTGTGGTTACTTTATTTATAACGCTGTTCCTGAGCGTTACATCCTGAATGTTCGCTTGTGCTCAGCGCATTTTACGGAGGACAGCTTCCTGAACCTGGGCGAATACATGGCAGGCTACTGCTGAAAAGTGGAGCGATGCCCACTTTGCTCGGACAATCTTGTGCTTCTGAATCAGAACCTGTAAGTATTCAGTATCTGCTACTGACTTTTCAAATGCGGAGTTGGGTGTTGTGGCCATGAGCTCAGTTGTAGGCCTCGGCTAACATGCTGGCTAAAGTTTGCTAAGTTGCCTCCGTTTTTTAAGTGTTTGTTTGTATGTTGATGGTCTGACAGAGATGTTGATTGTAACTGCTGTTATTGTATCTTGAAACTATATCAATCGAATCACAAGAATCTTAGATTTTCACAGATGTATCGCATGAGTACCGATGTACACACAGCGGCTGTGTACAGCATAGTTAGTCGCGCTGGCGGGGTCGGAGTTTACATCATATCCGAAAGGTGAGAGAGTTACAAATTAAAACTTTACCAATGTGAGACATTCTGCTCAAGTCGTCTTCGCAAAGTTGGTTCTGGTTTATCATCTACATTTTCTGAATCTGACTCGGGCTTAAACTGATACGATAAAACCGATGCTTCGGAGCTTAGAATTGCTTTGGAAGCCTTGGAGGCTAAAGCTAACCCAAGGGGCATTACATTTCCTGCATACTTGAGGTGTTTGGCCAATCAGAGCACTCTGGGCTTTTTGAAAGGAGGAGCTTTGGAAAAATCTAAGAGTTTCAGGCAGCCAGGGAATAGAGGTACTGCAATAATGTACAATATGTGACAAATAATGTGTTTGTTTTTTTTTAACAATAAAGCATGTTAACCTATTCTATTACACCCAATTAACAACATAATGAACTGTGTAAAAATCATGATATGACTCCTTCATCTCATTTCATAGACGTTATGCATTATTCTTCATTTAAAACAAAGGAAATCTGTATGTTTACACTTTATACAATATTTGTTTATCCCTTCAAAACAACAAAAGACATACAGTGCCCACCACTAATATTGGCACCCTTGGTAAATACGAGGAAAGAAGGCTGTGAACAATTATCTTTAAAAAAATATATTAAAAAGTATTAAAAGTGTTAACTATAGGTGGATTCTCCTCTTCGGTATTTGTGAATTTTTTTAACAAAAGGTCAAAAACTTAAACAATAAAGAGCAGTCTCTGCTCATATTTACCAAGGGTGCCAATTTGACCACTCCTAGTTTAACCTTAAACATTCAACAAGTACTGATACACTACATGGCATAAAGTTTGTGGACACCTGACCATCAGACCCATATGTGGATTTTCCCTGAACTGTTGCCACAAAGTTTGAAGTGCACAATTGTCTAGAATGACTTTATATGCTGTAGCATTACAGTTTCCCTTCAATGGAACCAAGGAGCTCAAACCTGCTCCAGTACGACAATGCCCCTGTGCACAAAGCGAGCTCCATGAAGACATGCTTTGCTAAGGTTGGTGTGGAAGAACTCGAGTGGCTACTCAGAGCCCTGATCTCAACCCCACCGAACACGTTCGGGATGAACTGGAACGCTGACTGCGCCCCAGGCTTCCTCACTCGATATCAGTGTCTGACCTCACTAAAGCTCTTGTGGCTGGAGCACAAAACCCCACAGCCACGCGCCAACATCCAGTGGAAAGCCTTCCCAGAAGAGTGGAGGATATTAACAGCAAAGGGGGACTAAATCTAGAATGGGGATGTTAAAAAAGCCCACATACACACCAAAGCTGACAATTTAAAGGTTATTTAGTTCTTGTGCTCGGAAATGCATTTTCCTGTGGTACGTTTTTCTCATCTTGCTGAATTTGTATATACATTCCTATCCAACATGCAAGAGATTAGAAATGACTACTATTATCATTTACCTGTACAAGTAGATGAAAAAGCAGAGCAGGTGGAAACCTAATTTGATCATGGCCTCCTTCATATGGGACTTTAACTGTCCTCTGTTGTGGATCTCTGTTGGGTCAAACACTCCCATGTTACCCATAGGAACCTTCACATATCTTGTAAAAAGAAAACACGTACAGTTTAGCAACAGTTATTTTTATTTAGGAGTATTACGTTAGTCAGTTTCCCAAAAAGCACTCTTCTGACAGCTCGTACAGCTCACCTGTAAACATTCCACGATGCCACAGGTACATTCAGGAGGAAAATAAACCAGTGCATGGAGACTAGCATTAGCAACGTGGCCAGAGCCTGGCCAATTAGTTCGGGTATGACCCACTACACACAAAGAACAAATAATGATTAGTCTTTTTATTAGGCATCATCACAGCACACCACACAAACAACATACACGTTAAGGAAGGCAGTTTGGTTGTGTTTCATTTCTGCTGTTAAATGAAAGTAACCTGGGGATCTACAGGACAAGTAAAAAGGCCACTTTTAAAATTTGAATATTTAAATACAAGGAGTTAGGTCACTTTCCTTTTCCCAGTGCCTTTACATTTCACAGATAGTAAACACAAGATTAAACCTGGGACTAATTTAAGATTAATGAAACAGGGAGGATCCGGTGCAGGAAAAACATCAATAAACATGTGTAGTGTATGAACCAGCATATGTTTTACAAAGGAAAATGAACTGGAAGGCAAATGAGAAGTGCTGGAGATGTGGAGCTCAAGAAGGGAAAAGGGTTGAACCCTGACTGGTTAGACATGCATTCCTCCTCCTCCTCTATGTAATGGAAATTCTCAAGAACACGTACTTTGTTTAGCTTCGAACAGCAAGCTCGGGCATTAATGTAGTCACATTCAAGATCAGATAGAGTGATTATCTGCACATAGAGTTAAGGTCAGTTATCGCTCACCGTTACGTGGAAGAAAAAAAAAGAAAGCAAGCTGTAATAGGACATAGGAAGTTAGCTAAAACCCCGTCAAGTCAATCAGTTCATTCATATAGCAAGGTACAGTTCAATAAAATCTATCAACTACCTTAAACATCACGGTCCTTTTACGCTCGGATAAAAAGTATCATGTTGAATATTTAACTTCAGTCGTATTAATAAGGACTTGTTCAGACTAAAAGACCTTGAGCAATGTGGCTTTTCGCAACGCCTCTGCTTGTGAGCCGCCTCAATGCTAACGCAGTAACTAAAACTGCAGGCTAGAATGTTCTCAGTGTGTCGACATGGGAATTTAAACACAGCCATTCTACACTCAAGTAAAGTGCGGTGAAAAGGATACAAAGTACACAGACAAGAAAATCAAAGCGCAACAGTCGACCAACGACAGGATAAACACAGCAGCTTCCATTTTCAACTTCCCAGCCCGCGCCTACTTCCGGTTAAGAGTTCTATTTCCGGTTGGGTTTTTTCTTCGCGCCGCTGCACTTTCTAGGAGTTACACAGCACTACTGCCACACAGTGGCCACAACTCGTTACTGCTATGTTAAGGTGAGAGGCAGACGTTATTTAGACGTACTATATCTCATATATCAAACTGAAACCACGACAGTTCCTGTTTCAGGGGGACATTTTATTTCTTAACACTGTCTGGTAAAATAAAATAACTCCAAAAAGATAATTCCTTTTCGTTTTGTAGCCAACCTCGTGGAGGGGCTGAAAAGTGTAAGAAAAATAACCGGCTCTTGTTTGGCATTATGGTATGTTTAAGATAAAACAAAAGTAATATTTTCCATATAGGCTATAATATTTGCCTAGCCCTTATAATTGTATGAGGTTTGGTATTATGTGATGACTGGTGTTTAGTTTTTTCAGCGCCAATCACTACAAAAATTATTTGATTTGAGCCATCCACTAATTGATTTATTTGCGAGGGAGAGGAAACCGAAGTACCCAGAGGAGACCCCCGAAGCATGGGGAGAACATGCAAACTCCGCACACACAGGGCAGATGCGAGAATGCTAATCACTAAGTGTCTTTGGACTGGGGGAGGAAACCCCTGAAGCATGGGGAGAACATGAAAACTCTGTGCACACAAAATACAGAAGGACGGAATCGAACCCCCAACCCATGTAATATCCATCCATAAAATTTCTATACCGCTTATCCTTCAGGTCCATGGGGAGCTTGGAGCCTATTCCAGGAGGCATCAGCTACAAGATGGGGTACACCCTGGACAGGGTGCCAATCCATCGCAGGGCACATTCACACACATTCACACACCCATTCATACACTACAGACACTCTGGACATGCCAATTAGCCTACCCTGCATGTCTTTGGACTGGGGGAGGAAACCGGAGTACTCCGCACACACAGGGCAGCGGCGGGAATCAAACCCCAAACCCATGTAATATATTCATTTCAAATATCAGACAAGTTCAACCACACTTTTGTGTTTGTATTAAGGACCAAATACCACATAAATGCTCCACCTAGCGGCGACAAATAGCTACTGCAGGAACATTTTATGGTTGACCGAAATACATTAAAAATAAGAAAGTAGTGAATAAAATGGCACACGCAGTCTCGTTAATGTTTTTTATTTATTTATTTATTTATTTTAATAAAACTATTGTTAAAAATAAAATTGTTAAGTAATTGTTAAGTATAAAACTATTGTTTTCAAAATGAATTAATTATACACTTTTGGCATATAAAATTAATACATAGCTTCATAGTAATGGATATGTGTGTGCGCGTGCGTGCGTGCGTGTGTGTGCGCCTGTGCGTGTGTTGTGACTGAGAATTCCTGCGCTGGATGAATAGGACACTCGGAGCGTGTGTCTCGGTGCGGCTCTGCAGGGATGATGGCGGCGCCTGGAGCGCAGGACCAGAGCGCATTAAAGTCTGAACTGCTGGCGGACAAGCAGCCGGAGCAGAGGAAGCTGAACGCGGACGCCGTGACGGAGCTCCTGCGCTTTCCGGATCTGGATGAAAATAGCGGACACAGACTGGGTTTCAGATCTTTGGAGGACTTCGTCGCCGACTTCGACGAGAAGTTAAACGCGTGCTTTGGAAATTTCGACGCTAAACCCGAACTAATAGACGGCGTGAATCCTCTGACTGAGAGCACTGTGTTAAAAAACGACGAGTAAGTGAAAGAGTGATGTATGCACAGAGCTGGGCTTTTATCTTGCCTGAGATCAGAAACCCTGTAAGATCAGGAGATACCTTGCTAATAAGGCTAAAGTGCTGAACAGCCAGCCTTATTTATTACCTTTATTTATTTATTTACACCTCACGTGACGCACTGCAAGCGACATCCGTTTCCTAAAACAAAGGTCTCTGAATAGAACTGATGTTCTTTTATTTGTCTATCCGTGGTTCGTGTTTATTATTTCGATCAGGAATACATACAAAACATGTAACTGTTACAGTGCACCAGTGCATGCTGACCATTTCCTCCGTCTCCACTACACTAGTAGTGTCCTTTTCGAATGAGTCGACTCCTTGATTCGGATCTTTTACAGTGAACAGTGGGAGCCGACATGCAGCTCCCACAAACAGCGGTTTGTTTGGAAATACCATGACTGTCTGGTTGATAATCGATCAGCCTTGTGTATTCACGATTCAACGTACACAAAGGGAATCACAACCGCGATTGAAAAGCATTCATTGAAACTCAAAAAGTCCGCTTTTATTGGTGAGGTGAGCCGACTCATTGAAAAGATTCGGATTCCCATCTATGTAGTACACTAGTTCAGTTTGAATGGGGGTCACGTGACGTCTCTTTATACGTACTGTGTTAGAGTTTGCTTAAAAATCTGTTAGATGAAACATTGTCATGATTTTGATCTGCTTCTAAATAGGATAAAGTAAATAAAATTGACAAAATGGTTTCTTATAGCGTTTGAATATCTTAATAATTTTTTTTGGCCTCAAGTTCTTCTTGTTTGGAAATTAAACTCTGATAGTAATAGTGTTCATCCTCCCTCTATTCTAGGATCTGGAATGCTCTGACCGATAACTATGGAAATGTCATGCCAGTGGACTGGAATCAGTCTCGCACCCGCTCACTTCACCTCCCCGTGCTGAACATTGAGGACAGGCCAGTGAGTTGAACACCCATCTCTCCCTCAGCTCCCCTATTTTAAACCCAAAGTGATTTGCTCAGGTTTCTGATTGGACTCAAACTTTTCTTCTTTTGTTGTTTCAGAGGGTGGATAATGTGAATCTGGATGTGTCTGATGAAGAAGAGATAAGGGAACAGATGGACATGCACTCCATCATTGTATCCTGCATTAATGATGAGCCTTTCCTCACTGCAGAACAGGTGCTGTCTGAGATGTATGATTTCTGATCTGAGTTATAGAGGCTTTTTACTTTCCTATGTAGTCAAAGCAAAAAATGTGGGTGCCAGATTTTTGGACAGTGCTTCCTGTGCTTATTATAGGACTCCAGTTCACAGTCTGCTCATACTGATAATGCTTTAAGGTGCTTTAGTTCTGTTTTGTTTTGTTTTATATTATACATAGTCATGATGTAGAATATCATGTAAAGATTTATAATCACACTATCTGGTGTCTGGTTCATTTCAAGCTTTCCTTGCCACTGTTGCCTCTGGCTTGCTCCTTAGGGATCTAAATAGAAATCTACATCCAGATATCTGTAAAGCTGCATTGTGACAATGTCTATTGTTAAAAGTGTTATATGTTAAAAGCATTATATAAAGGAAAATGAATTGAATTACATTTTGAAGGCCTTGCTGAAAATCTATTTTTCTGACATCATTACCTATAAAGGTATTACACAGTGATAATACAGGGTCTCCCAAAAGTCTCCATACATAAGGAACTATGTTTTCCACCACCACTTTGGTTGTGCCTTCATCAGTGGATGTTCGTGGATGTCCACGTCTCGGTTGATCTGAAACACTTCCAGTCTTTTTAAATTTATTAGTAAGTTTCATAACAGTGTCATGTGTTTGATGTACTCACCATGTTTCCTGTTAAAGTCCATCACAACCTTGTGACAGCTTCCCGATCAAGCCACGAGAATGATTTCAATACGTTCTTCTTTTGTCAAAAGCAATAATAATATAAAAAAAATATAATATAAACTTTGTACTGTAGTATGAATTTTTTTTGTAAGACATTTTGCCAAAAAGTGTTAATTTCCTCTATGTATGGAGACTTTTCGGACACCTTGTAGTGTCATTATTTATCATGGTATGCTGTTATACTGTTAAACCATCACACCCTATCGATGTAGTTATATCACATAATCTTGGGATCCCACTATGATTTGCAGGTGATTGAGGAGATAGAGGAGATAATGCAGGACTCTCCAGAAATGCAAGCAGAGCAGAATCCTATTCAGTCAAACCTGATACACAGATCCACTAGTCACAGCTATAAGGAGAGTAAGTGCCAGAACACAGGTCTAATAGTGTTACATTTACATTACAGGGTGTCATTATTGGTAATGCTTAGGTTTGTTTAGTTTTTTATTTTATTTTACTGTTGCTACCTGACTGTGCTAATGTTTTCAGTCAACCACGTGAAAAGATGTCGACTTCAAGCTCTCATCTTCCTTGGCTTTTGTTTACACTCATTACACACTAATTTCCTGGGATTCATATTGTGCTCCATCCCAGTCGACTACCACATTAGTTTCAGAATTTTAACTTACACTTAACCCCTTTCCACTTAATTGCCACTGAATTTCTGCATAAATGTGCATGTGAAAAAGGGGCTTAGGCATGTATGAGTGTTTACCAGAGTGTATATTTGCAGGAGTGAGGAATCTCAGTGTCACAGAGCTGAATGAGTTATTGGAGGAGGTGGAGACGGCGATCCGCCACTATTCTGAAGAGCTTGTGCGGCACCTGGCTCTTAGAGACGAGCTTGACTTTGAGAAGGAAGTGATGAACAGTTTCATCTCTGTGCTGATAGATGTACAGAACCTTCAGAAGGAGCACAAAGAACTCCTGAAGAAGAAGAGGAAAATAAAGAGTGGAGTCAGACAGCAGAACGGCAGACTACAGAGATTACCTGCAAGTGTGAGTGAACTCTAAGACTTTCTATGCATGATGGAACGCAACAGTTCAGTTACAACTATGTATGTGCAGATAGAGGCGTAAGTTGCGTACTGTAAAATCCAGTTTCCGTTTCTGTCTTTGATGCATTTATATGATGAAACTTGCATCAGTTCGGAGTGAGTCTAATATTTAATATTTGAGCTTTATATTTAAACAACTTAGAATCGTTTTTGAAGTAAAATAACCAAAATCTGAATGACTATGAATAATTATAACAAATATATTGAGTAGAATAGTGTAGGGAAATACAAGAATATTGAGCAGGCATAGTAATGCTAGTTGTTGAGGTGATATTGTTTCCTATCAACACGCCATTTCCTGTAAAACACACCAGACACAGTTTCATTCATTTTATTAGTCTGTGTTCAGGGTTTTATTGGTATTAAATGAGGATTTGTTTATTTGTTCGGAATAGAAGTTTGGCTCAACCATATTTATAAAATAAGTCTTTAATTAAATCTGACCTCAGTTAAATTTGACCTATTCGAGTTCTAAAATAAATAAAAACGAGTTACTATAACTACCTGCAGGTGAGGTTGGAAAATGGTTCAGTTTTCTACTTGACTATGGCCTCAAACAGTTTTAAAATGCCATAGCAACCATAAATTGAAACTGATTCATGAGCTGTCAGTTTCATGATTTGGTCACAGATCCGTTTATATGTCATCCTCAAATCTGTGCTCTTTTCTGTGAAAGTTTGATAGACAGTAGCCATTTTTCTTTAATATCACCATACCCTCTGAACCCAAACCTTTATAGTTTGCGATATTATTTAACGATTTTTTTCTGAATAAGGTGTTGTATGTAATAACACTTGGGAGTTGAATGGCTGCTATCTGTGCTGCTTTTCCTATTACAGAGCTGTCTTTAATTCTTACCATGGCTATGTTTACATGCAGGGATTTATGTCCATGCAAAGGAATTTATTACTTAAGATACCAACCAACTGTTTACCTAGCTTGTTCAACTCCATTTAAAAGCACATGACATGTCATCTTAACCAAACTGATTTGGCGTTTAGCTTATCATATGAGGATGCTTTTTAATCACCTCTTTTTTTTTTTTTTTTTTGACTAGCTTTCAGTTTAAAAAAATAATAATTCAAATAGCCTTACTAAGCAAACAGTGAGAAGAGGATAATCCAAACTTGCAGTTGCTTTTAAATTTTTTATAAATGTATAACCTGAACTTTGTTTTCTCACAGCAAGTTTTTTTCCCCTTGCCATGTTGGCCAGCATGTGTTGTGATGCAAATATATATGCACATACTGTATACAATAACTTGTATTGTGAATAGAAATCAGTTTCTGAAATTTACAAATGGATTCAGCAGATTTCGTTAAATAAATAAATACATACATACATACATACATACATACATACATACATACATAGCCAATTAGAAATTCAATTCAGATTTGCCTCAGTTTGTTTACTCAGTTTCAACTGAGCTGTAGTTTACATGAATGTTTTTATTCTGATTGAGTCTATGATTATTAACTGATTATTAGGCTGCATTTAAACATGGCTACTGTTATTATTGTGTATAACAGGATAATTTTCTATTATTTCCCCTCCTCTTACTTCCTCTGCTTTTCTATACCTGTTCTGGTGTTTCAGCGCTTCAGCATGGAGAGCATCTCTACTGCTATTCAAAATGGCTTCCGCCAAACTTTCGGGAATATGGGAGGGGAGAAACAGGTGCCTGTGGCTTTTGACGTCTTTTCCACTCTCAACTCTCTCCTTTGCAGTGTTGAATATCAGCTCACATAGTTGAGATATTATTATTTAATCTCTAGGAACACCAAAACAGCTACTATCATTTATCTACTCACCAGTATCTTTTAAACCTTTTCACAGTACCTCACTACAGTCATTCCATATGAGAAGAAAGATGTGCCTCCATCAGTCGAAGATCTTCAGGTTCTCACAAAAAGTGAGTATTACCTACACCAGGAATATTCAGTCTGGATCAGCAACTAACATGACTGTATGGTGACAACAGTTACCTTTTTAATGCGTAACCATGGTTTAGTGATTTGTTTATGCCCCTAAATAAGACAGTTTGAAGTGGTTATGTTTTGTTTTGCAGTGGTGCTTCATGTTAAAACTTTCGACTAGTGACAGGCAGACACATCTGTTTCTTTTTATTTGCTGTGGAGAGAATTAAGTCGTACTACTCTGCCCATTTGTCTTTAAACATTCTGTTTTCATCATCACCTTTTTTTTGTTTAAACAAGCCAAGTCATTGGGTTGCTAATAAAGCAGAAATCACTAAAATGTAGGAAAGTCTGTGATAACGCTTCCCTTTCTGAGCTAATGTCTTTAGCACTGTAGCTAGTCTCTGGCCCAGTGAGTGGATGAATAGTTAAATGCAGTTAATATTAATTATGCAGTTACATAATTTATATTACATTACATACACGGGGGCCATGGTGGCTTAGTGCTTAACACGTTTACCTCGCACCTCTTGGGTTGGGGGGTTCAAATCCTACCTCCACCCTGTGTGCATGGAGCTTGCATGTTCTCCATGTGCTTCAGGGGTTTCCTTCCCCAATCCAAAGACATGCTTTGTAGGCCGATTTTCATTTCCAAATTGTCCATAGTGTGTGAATATGTGTGTGATTAAAGCCTTTGATGGGTTGGAAGCATGTCCAGGGTGTCCCCACCTTATGCCCCAGGTTCCCTGGGACAGGCTCCATGCTCCCCCGTGACCCTGTGCAGGATAAGCGGTATTGTACAGTATGTACACTATGAATGTGATTGTACAGAGGATATGTTTATCGGCTCTGTTGCAGTATTTTTTCAGATGCTCAGCTTCACATCTGGAGACCACAGCCCCAATACAGTAATATAAAAAAGTTAGTAAAGCTTTTCTGCCTCATTGTTTCTTCTTTCAACAGTTCTTCAAGCCATGAGGGATGACAGTGACAAAGTGCCCAGTCTTTTGACAGACTACATCCTTAAAGGTAAGTCTCAATCATCTTATAATTGTAACAGCACTGATTGCATAACATATATAGTAGTCCCTGAATAACTGAACAAAGCTGTGTTTTCTTTTTGTATTCCCTCCGTGCTCTTTGATCTCTTTCTGGTCTGTCATTACTAGCTCTTGTGTGAACAGTGTTAACACAAGTGTTGTAAGTGCTTATGAAGAATTCACTAAACACAGTGCCATCTGCTGGCAAACTACAGTATTGCACCCATGGTTGCGTTTCTATTGTGTTCACCTAGTGCTAATGTTTCTAAAAACACAGGACCTCAGCTTCTCTCTCACCTCTCCCCCTTATCCTGGAACAGTCATGCCCAGCCATTCAGAATTTCCCTAACTGTCCCTGTAGCATCTTTTCCTTTGTAATGACTTCACCTGGCTGTTACACATATGTGATGAGTTTAAAAAATATATATTACTGCATGTTTTCACCAGGGGCGTAACGTGGTCTGGGCATTTGGGGCTGTAGCGCCGAAAATTTTTTCTTTAGCACTGAATAATTCTCCACTTGGAGCGGTTTGTCACTAGGTAACTGAATGTCAGTAAAAGAAGACCACCTGTAATATTATATCTTCGGTGAATGGAGGCGAGACCAAGCAAAGTTCACAGGAAAGTACGTGGAAATGCTCTTGTCTTATTGAACGACAGCTCTCAATTCTGCCAAACCCTAGCTCACACAGTCAGTGTGAGGAAAAGTGTATATACGGCAATTTTTTTTAAACCAGTGAAGGGGTTGAAACTAAAACAGTAACATCCTCTCATGCTCAGCAGGAAAATAAGGTGTGTAAATGTCTGTATGAGTTTGTGAATATGTATAAGTTACGTGTACATTATATGAGCAGAGCATAATGACAGATAATGTAATTTGCATGGCACTGTAGTAACTAAACTCATACAGTGATAGCTTAGTTGTGCCTCCCCTTGGCTAGCGATACCAAACTAGCATAGTCTCATGTTACATAGCCAAAAGGTTTAATATTTTATCGGTCTGGTAGTTCTGGCAGTGATAACAACCAAGGCGATTTTTATGATAAATCCAACTTTTTGTCCAATTTTCAGATTTTTTAAGCAATTAACCATCACATGCAACGGTCCATTTAGAAGCATATTCTAAAAGTTTTTTGATGGAGAAGAATCTGGTCTCAGCCCCGGATGATTAACAGTCCAGCTAACGCTCCTGGTTCTCACCACAATGGCCTCACGTAGTCCTTTTCTAAAGCAGTAAATATTACCACTTGTGCACCTCTCTGTCCTGTCCCTGTCACTTGTCTGTACTCAGGTTTAGTTATCATACTAAATTATTTGACATTACTGTGAAAAGTGCCATTTTATGTCTACGCTCTCCAGAAAAAAGGCAAAATTAAACTGGGGTTTTATGGTACAGATGTTACTGGGGTGGAACGATCAAAGAAACACATCTGAAGTCCACTCTGAAACATGCTAAATATGTTTGTATGGAAATGTTTGTGACGTACTTCATGATTCTGGTGCTGATTTCCTGGTTGGTGCTTTCTTCCCAGGAGAAGTTGTCTGTCACACTGATATTACAGGGCCACCTTGCTAGCTCAGTTACAGTGGCTTTAACAGGAGAAGATATTCAGCGATCTCAGGCAAAAGTCATAACGGTCAGGATTCATTGTAAGCTCTCCCACTGTTTTATAGCAATGTTCATCATCATCTTAGTGAGAAATCCAATGTAGGAATAGTGCAGAAAACAAACACTGGACTCAAAGTTCCAGAATGCAATGCAGCCATATGGCATAGTTGTGTTATGGCAAAAAGTTGCCTCACGTGTTTCTAAGCTACAAGATGACACACACGATGGCGTTGATGGCAGTCTTAGCATGAAAGCACTGGAAGCTGATCTGTTTGAGCAGTGTGTACAGATGAGGAACGTGAGAGGACTGGACAGATTAAAAGCACAGACACGCTTTATATAGATATAAAGAGGGGCTAATTCCCCATTATCAGCAGATAGTTGAACAGCATTGTGGGTAATGTAGGAAACTGTTAGGCAAAGTGGAAAATAAACCAACATGTTTAAAGTCAACTCATTATAAGAAATTCATTTTAAAATAAGTTTTGGATACCACTGGAGATCATATGTTCATTACAAAAGATTAACCACTATTTTGGTCCTAATAAACAATCAGCTCAATGATGTAATTGATAAATAACTTTGTCATCTCTTTCACAGTGCTTTGCCCTTCCTAATACGGAGGTAAAGAATTTGTTGATGAAAGACTGAATTTCCACAACGTGAAAGATTTCCAGATGGATGTTGTTACTGTGAATTCATTTCTACTTTACTTGACCCTGTTTATACCTCTGTATAATGCAGTTTCCTCTCTGTCCCATTGCTTGGTTGTCTGCAAGTATCAAGTGATTGTTTCCATTTGCTACATGTTCACTGTTTATAAGGTAATGCGTTATTATTTAACTAAGTTCCATGTTACTCTCCATGCTGTATTATGGCGTGTTCAGCTAAAAAGAAAACTCTAAGTGTATTTTTTTTTCCAATGAAAGTGCTCTTATAACCACCCCTTGCAACAAAAATATGTTTAACCTTAGTCCTGATTTATGGACAGTGCATGCAGAATGATTTCTTCAGCCTTATGTGTGTGTGTGTGTGTGTGTGTGTGTGTGTGTGTGTGTGTTGTCGAAAGGGGTGTTTTAGTTCCAATCCTAAGGGTTGAATAGTTCTTATGTATCTTGCAAATATGTTAAACAGGTGTTGCTGTTCTCAAATGCTATTCATTCAGAGAAAAATAATGAAAGTAATACATTAACAAAAGTTTGGTTCAAACTTTGTAGGCAGTTGTTAATATTTTTGCTGAGACCTATTTGGAGCTTATCGTCTTAATGTCAACTTGATACAAACAAATGATTGTGGAGTGACATGGTGGCATAGTGAGCAGCATTGCCACATGACGGCTCCAGGGTCCCCGGTTCAGGTTACTGTCTGTGCAGTGTTTCGAATGTTTACTCTGTGCTCTCTAGTTTCCTCTTACCTCCCAAAAACATGATAGTAGGTTAATTGGCTACTCTAAATTGCCTCTATGTCTGAATATGTTTGTGCATGGTGCCCTGTGATGGGCCAATGTCCATCCAGGGTGTATTCAGACACTTAGTGTTCCCTGGATTGGCTCCATAGTGATCAGGATAAAATGCCTACTGAAGATGAATGAATGAATGAATAATAAATGGCAGAATTATTCCTCCTATCATTTTCACTATGTTTGTATCAATGTTGGTTTGATTACAGTTAGTGATATAACAAGCTTATATAATATAATTGTTTTGACTACTTTTATGTTTTTACTTATTTCTGTGATACTTATTGCTGTGCAAGATGTACCTACTAATTTATGCTTTCTGACACAATATTTTCCACCTAAAACAAAACAAAGCAAAAATTCTAAAATCAAAACATATTCTGCCTCTTTCGTTAAGCAGTATTCTATTTTACAGTTATTTCTTCTTAACCATCACAGTTTTGCTTTGATTTGTGTTTTGAGTCTGTAAGAAACATAATATAACTGTATGAGGAACACTGGCCATGGAAGGAATTCTCTCCAGCACAACTGGCTTTGTGTATGTGGTTATTTTTTGACTCACTGTATATGGAGCTTTTTGTATTTAGAGGTTTTACCTCCAAGTGTTTTCTATGGCTTCTCTATTTATTTCACCATGACCAATGCTTGTTTTCAGTGTTTTCCAAATGTTTGCATTTACTCTCTCTTTTTGCTTATTGCTGATTTTTTTTTTATCCATGTCCTATTTTCAGCATTTCAGTTTTTCTTCGTTGAGCTCTAAATGTGGGTTGTTTTGTAAACGACCCTTGTCTCAACATCACTTTGGAATGTAGCTACAATCTAGACCACTTTGCTGATTTATGATACTCCCAAGTAATGTTAAGGTCTGGCATTCCCTCCAAGTACGATTATATTAAACAGAGGTTAAGCTCTCATTTTTGCCACTCCCCAAAACATCTACTGGTGGGTATACTGTATGGTACATTTGTAATATGGCCCAGCAAACCATTATATGCTTTATATACAAACCATATGCTTTGGGTTTGTACCCTCCAGTTATAGCAGTTCTACTGATAGTAATGTAGATATTTACCTGTGAAACTGTATATCATAAATGTATACAGTTCTGACCATGCTACATGTTTAGGTAATTTCTATAAATGTTTGTGTTTACACTTCCTTACTTCCCATGAATAGACCAAAAAAAACTGAAAGATAAACAAAGTACAAACATCATTATTTATTGAACATACAGGTGCTTTTGGTTTCTGGTCAGATGGCTTAATTGAAAGCTTGGATTCTGCTACTACAGACAGGCAAACGTCCCCCATATTTGGAGGACACTGAACAAAGATTAATAAAAACAAATTGCAGGGAGAACCATTACCTTTTAATCCAGGAATACCACAGCCTGTCCTCTTGTCTGGTCGGTTTATACCAGTCCATCATGCAGTCATAGCTTTATCAATAGGCAATGTCCATGACACCAGCAAGCACGCTCGCTTTTAATTTACTCAGCCGAAAAAAAAAGATAGACGTTTATACAATAGCAACTCTACATAATGTCAAACAAATCTACATTCAAACCACAAAGCGATGCTGTACCAGGACAGTGTCTGAGTCAACATATCATCAGCCTGCTGTTTCATAAAGGTCCCAATCCACTACAGCCAGTTCAATATCATTCCAACTCAATGCCAGACTCCTCTGCATGAGAAAGAAGTCATATGAGCAATAGATGCCCTTTTGAATGCATTGAGCCAGAAGGGAGAAGGGTTTAGCTTCACTGTTCATGTCACTTGTCTGATCAGTGCCTCGTTTCTCTTGTGCATATACAGTATACATTTAAATTATACAGGTAGCAGCAGCACCCCTGAAAGTGGGGGGTTAAGGGGCAGAGGGGTGGGAGAACCAGCGGAGGGTTATTTGAGAGAATCACCGTACAGATCCTCACTATTCCACTATAGTGTCTCTGCTCTGGGTCCTTCTGCGACGCTGTTCTGTTTTGTTCCTGCTGTTGTCCTCCCGGGTACCCAGCTCTCTCTCCCGCTCTCGCTCTCTCTTGCGCTCTCGACGGCCCTCACTGTTTGTCTTCTCCTTTCGATTGTTGCGATTCTTCTGCTCTCCTTTATGTGGGCCTTTGTCTCTCTTCCCTAATAAAACAAGCATTAATAATATTAGTGTTCGCAGAGTCTTTTTTCAACTCCAAGTAAAGTTTTTGGGTTTTTTTCTACGTTCTATGGAAGCACATAAACCGCTCAACTATGTCATCTCTTCTTTACTATAGCAGTCTAAAATAGTTAACCACTTAAAGCTCAGTATCTCTCTTGTAACTTGAAATCTTATTAGTCATTCTACTATTCATTTTACTGTAGCTACTGAATAATTCACAGCACTTACTGAATAATAACTGAATAATAAGCTGCGGGTTATATAGGTGCTGGAGTATACCTACAGTATTGGCTAATAATTAAACATACAGTACATTTTCTTGAGTTGTCGCTCTGGTAAATATCAAGAAATTTAAATGGACTTATTATTCTCACAGTGCTATATATATATATATATATATATATATATATATATATATATATATATAAAATATGTAAGATGAATAATGAATAACATTACGTCTCTGTAGTCGATGCAGACGCTGTGTTTCAACAAACCACAAAATGATAGTCATTTTAATAACCTTTCTCATTTTTTAAGCAGTACACTTGGCAAATCTTCCCTATTCTGATTTGTAATTGTCAAAAAATAGAGGATCTTAAAATAAAATTCTGTTGATGTTACTTTATCTGGTGTTGCTCAACACTCCCATCGAGCCAATTTCAATTCCTGCCGGAGGCTTATCAGTGGATGAGTGGAGCAAGGCTGAGCTCTGTTGTGTGGAGGATTGGAAAAGTGCTGAGGTGGACACCCAGCTGCCTCCCCCTGCTTGCATCCCTCCACTCGGACTCGATTAATCAGTGCTGCTCTCTTTGCTGCTAGGGGGATCAGGGCAGACTGCCCACTGCAGCCCACACTGACCTGCACATTCCTGGGGTTCGGCCAGACCGATACGGGTCCCTACCAGCTATGGCTGTTTAAAAAATGTGCACAAATAATGAAGGGTGAAAGTGTCGGCCGTGAGGAGACACAACTGCTCCTCTATCTCTCACGCTCTCCTTGAGTAGGCGGACCCCACCATGCCTCCCACAGACTTGAGTCAGTTGGGATTGTTATGAGAGAGCTGTCTCATTTCAGTTGCGACTGATCAGCCGTCTCTCTCTCTCTCTCTCACACACACACACACACACACACACACACACACACACACATGCGCACACACACACACACACAATAATTCCATGCCCATCACTCACTCACACTGACACCCCCTCCCTCTCTCCCGGCTCTTTATACACAGGAAGTCCACTCTGCACACATTGTTTTCTTTGTCATAACGATTTAGAGATCAGTGGATTAGTCATAATCTCTGCATTTCCTACAAACCAAGCCATAACACCATCAGGGTGCTGCTTGGATCATTATGGATATGTTTATTGGGTCTATTTCAAAGCTAGAAGGTTGTCTACCATTTTTATAAACTGTCAAGCGATGCATTGATTCCAAATGGGATATCATTATACAGGCAGTTTCTTCAAGAATATAACACATTCTTCGGCATCTGGTCACCATTGCCGGAGCAGATGGAAGGCCTTGTTAGATGATCTGGATGAAGGATTGGTGGGGGAGTCCATTTAAAGCTGGATATGTACAAAAAAGCCATGTGAAAATGGATCTATTCATCACGCATGTATTATCAACAAACTAGCCGGTGCCTGAACCTCACAGTCCTCAAAAACATGTTGCAACCCTTAAAAGCAAGTTGGCTGCCAAAGCTTGGCTTGGAGTTGCTTATGTTTCTCAGCTCACTGTCAAAATTTCAACATAGGCATCATCTGGCACTGATTATTCATAATTTTCAAAAGAGTGATTGAAAAAGGGTAAGGAAGGAAGGAGGATGTTGAAGACTACATGAGAACCCAGATGTAATTGTCACAGGTCTTAACTGCACAGTGGACTAAAATCACAGAAGGTTCTCTATAAAATTCTGGCCTCAAGTGCTGTTTATGATTGGTAAGGTCCTGACTGGTGCTCAGGACTGCATTTCAGAGAATAGCTCAAACCAGATATGACGTGGAGGACAGAGTGCCAGAATTACATTAATGAGGATGTGGACAGGCATGCTGTCATCCGGGGGCTTTTGGCAGGAGCCAGGCAGGGATTAAGGGCTCTGTTTCGTCCCAAGGGAGGAATGCCTCAGGCTTCGACACCTTGTTGTGACTGTCCTAGCAGGGACAAATAAAGGGACAGTGGTTTCAAGTTTAAATTAACCCTCAACCAAAGTGCTGTTGGTAGGCCTGGACATTTATATCCAGAGCATGCATAGTTTGAATTGGGAACAGATCATATTAATGTACATGATGGCTTAATATAAATCAAGTTAAAGCTACCTTACTTGAGTTGAGTTGTATGGACAGTTAAATAAATTAAACAGATGAGGTGAAATAGAATGACCAGGGCACAGGATTCTGGATCGGAACAGGCTGCATATGATAAAAGTCAAGAAGCATGGAGGGGAAAAAGAAATGGCAAGTTAGGGGAAAGCAGAGAGGAAGGACTTGGCAGGAGGGAAAATAAAGCCGTGTGTGTATGGGGGTGAGGGGGAGGATGTATCAGTGTCAGAGGGTTGCTTGGGATTACTCAGGGCTGGCGGGGGTCGGACCACTGACCCTGCTGGGGTACGCAAAACATAAACATGGATGGGACAGAGCCCTGGCAGATAATTAGTGCTCAGTAGATGTTCCAGGAGCAGGGGCAGCTGGGTAATCACAGTCGGAGACGAGGTCAACAACCGAGCCTGTAGTGTGTAACATGCACCCTTGTTGGCGGCCCCAGTGGATCAACATCATGCCGACTCATTGCTACGAGCTAATGTGCCACGGAAGCCCCTCTAGGCAAGATGTGTGTGTGTTTCTCTTTAGTGAGAGAAAAGCAGAGAGGGGATACAGAGTTGTTATTCATCTCCCCACTCTTTTTGTGTCAGATTCTAAGCCTAGGCTCTTGGCTAAGCTCTGTTTTTAAATATGCCGTATAATTCATTAGTATATAAAAGGCAAAAGAGGATCGTAAACCAGCACACACGGTCTGGGAAACTTGATGCACATTCACACAAGGCACCAGGAGTTAATGAGGGATGTGGTCACAAAGCCAATCTGTTATCTATCACAAAGCTCAATTCTACACCTTAAACATGGCAGTCCAACCAAACGATCATTCAGAGCATAATCACATAAATATGCTTTAACAACATAGCCAGTTCATCCATGTTTGTTTTCTTTTTGCTTTGGTTAGAAAGTATTTATGCTCCTTAATTTAAAAGAGCTTTATTTTTCATGAGGTATGAAGCTGATACTGATCAAATCTAAATGCTTTTAATCTTTGGCATAACACGCAGCACTGTGGGCAATAAATGTTCTTTACATAAATCAGGTTAAGGATTGCAAAAATGTTAAAATTATGATAGTGCCTGCTAATTCCAGATGTCTAGGCTCCATTAAAAAACTGTCAGAGCTGATGAGAGAAAAGAATGATTCTGAAAATCAAAAAGAATAAATAATCTGCTTATTATGTAATAATTACTATAAATAGAAATAAATATGCTTTTCACACAGAGTGACATTAAGTTCTTTTTTTTAGCTTTTCCAGATTATCTCTTATTTACATTGCTACATGATTTTGTATCACACCTTAAGCAAGCAAAAGGAGCACCTAGGAAGTACGTGTATTTAAAAAAAAAAAAAACTACATGCCTGAAATCTCTGAAGCCAAACAAGAATCAGGAGGTTTTAAGCCTCACTATGTCACATCCATACTTAAGCTGAAACTTACCACATCTTTTTTTCTTAACAACGCATTCTCTCTTCTCTAGAGTGGAAGGGCAGGGGTTGCCCTGAGGACTGGGGGTCTGCAGAACTTTCCGTGTGCGGCTTTCTTCTCCAATGCAGTTTTTCCCTATCCGTGAGCACGGCCCCCACTCACTCCACTCTCCCACCTCACAGTGCACTGAAACAAAAGACAAGATAGTGAAGACAAGGCAATAGAATTCTCCCCTTTTCTCATTGAGAAACACATACTTCCACACTTTATTCAGGAATGTATTGGATTATGTGTCTGGTGGCACTTACCTTTAGGAATACAGTCCATTGACTGCTCGCTGGGCTCAAATTCTTCAGGGCAGATGCTGTGACACTGACCATGCAGTAGATAATGACCTGACATACACCTTGTACAAGTGTCACTGTTCAGGCAGGACTCACAGTTCACTGGGCATGCTGTAAGACCATCACACACACACACACACACACACACACACACACACACACACACACACACACACACACACACACGCACACACGCATACATGCAGATTTGTATTATTTTCCAGTGACAATTATTAATGCCGCTCATTAATGCTATGGCTACAAATAGATCTAACCCAAGCCTTAACCTCAGTTAAAAGGAGACTTTTCTCTTTTTTTAATGTGCAGTTTTTGTAAGAAAGGAGTTTTCCTAATGTGGACCAGCCAAGTGTCCCCACAACGTTAAAAAAAAAAGTGGTCCCCACCAAGATATAAAAACATAAACACACACAATCATATTACAGTATAATAATAATGCAGATACAGGGCAAGAGCTTCAGTTATGTACACATCAAACTTCAGATCAAGTGTGATCTCTGTGACTTTAACCATGGCACAGTTGTTGGTGCCAGATGGGCTGGGGTGAGTATTTCATAAACTCCTGATTTCCTGGGATTTTCACACACAAAAGTCTCTAGAGTTTAGAATAGTGTGAAAAACAGAGAACACTGAGTGAGTTACAGTTCTGTGAGTGGAAATGCCTTGTTGATAACTAGATCAGAGGAAAATGGCCAGATTGCTTCTAGCTGCCAGGAGGGGTACAGTAACTCATATAAGCACTCTTTACAACCATGGTGAGTAGAAAAGCACCTCAGCATGCACAAAACATCGAACCTTGAGGTGGGTGGGCTACAACAGCAGAAGACCAGATATCTGAGGCCCTCATAGGCACAGGATCACACAAACTGGACAGTTGAAGATTAGGAAAAAATTCACCTGTGTTCAACTGTTCAGTTTGGGTGAGTCTGAGAGAACACATTTTTCCCCATTCTGATGTTTGATGTGAACTTTAACTCAAGCTCTTCACCTGTATCTGCATGATTTTATGAATTGTGCTTCTGCCACATGATCGGCTAATTAGATAACAGCATAAATGGTTAGGTGTACAGGTGTTCCTATTAAAGTGGACTGTGTTTATACTTCCCTATAAGTAAGACAATACTATTTAAATTATCGTAATCACATTACATTTATAGACTTAAGTTAAATTTTGTTACGTGTGTTCCATCTATGCTTATAAGCACATCACTTACTCAGAATGCATATAAATTTGCCAGCCCTTACAGGATTTGTGTGCACCTACGGGAGGTGGTACAAGCAATGTCAATGTGACCAGTGTTTATAGAGTGTAGCTTACATTTGAAAATGACTGAGGATCAATTTAAGAATACATTATTACATCAATATATTCAATTTCACTTCAGGAAATGTAATAATAACAACAACAACAAAAAAGCACTACTGTGATGTGTGAACTATGCCTAAACCTGAAAGAACTTTCCATTGACGAGTAATGTGTCTAAGCATCTAATGATGTAGCATGTTGAACCACTTAACCTGCTCTGTTACATTTCCATTTGATTAAGATTACATTTGAACCTGATTGCTTGTCAGATTATATAACTGTTTTCAAGTAGCATAAGCTGAATTCATCATTTAAACCCTGCGTTGTTATGCAGTGTTAATTTTGTTCAGGGTAAAGACAGTGATCAATCATGCCTTTTAAACGACATTTACTGTGGTAGGTTATTTCTTGCTTAATAAAATACTTTAACATGTCTGTCAACCTTTTACTTTTTAGTTGGAACAGATTTGTATGGGTTTTAGAGAGTAATCTGAATGTAAGATAATGAGTAGTGTGGTTTTATTTTCTAGATGTAATGAGTAAAGTAATCCTACTACAATTTCTTAGATGTAACTGAATCGTTTGTAATGGCTTCCTATTGTTAGTCAACCATGAAAGCCAGCCAAATTGCCTTGAACATTTGATTTTTCACAAGCTGTGCATGAGAACAGATTCTGAGCTTCAGAACTGTTACTGCATCTAATATAATATGTAGCTATTTCATTTCCTCATACCATTGAATTGCGAAAAATCTTTACAATGAGAGAAGGGTACTCACGCGCAACACACTCCCTCTTGATGTCACTGGGCACGAGATCATCTGGGCAGCTCTCTTGGCATTTCCCCTTGTGAAGATACGATCCTGCTCTGCAACGTGTGCAGAAATTCTTGTCAAAGCAGGTTTCACACTCAGAGCCACATTCTGAAAGACACATCACAGAGTTGTTACTCATCACGGTGCTTATTAGACCACTAGAATTACATCTTTAAGACTGTTTAGAGGCAAGGATTAGGAAGTGTTCTTACTGGAGCAGTCATTTTTTTCAGGTGACCGAGTGCCAAAGAAACCCTTGGGACAGGAAGCCAGACACACGCCGATCTGCCTCATACCATCCCTCTCCAGATGAATGAAGAGCCTGGGCATGCATGTCAGGCAGCCGTTCGAAGCCGAGCAGGTCAGACAGCCTCCCAGGCATCCCAGGCCTCCTAAATTCACAAGGCAAAATAAAGAGCTTTCATTACACTTCAAGGCAGATTTTAGTGCGAGGATGTTCTTCCGTTTACTTCCGAGCCGGTCACTAACGCTATGCTTTATTTTTGCTTTTTAAACAGTTGTTGAAAAGTGAAGCTACTCTGTGTTATGTATTCAGATCAGATGTTTTACAGTCTTGCACCTTCTGAGATACATGTGATGTGTATATATTTCATGGTCTTGCACATTCCTAGATGTATATCTTTCTATCCACAAAAAAAGGAATGATTCCGTGCTGAACAGCTGAATTTCTTTTATTATTCATTTACAATGTCCTCACATTTTCCTAAGCATTATACCTACTTTAGCTATAAAGTAATTAGAATACAGAGCTCACCATTCGGTGCTTATAGTCTTGTGGTACCTAATCATATTTCAGTTTCTGATTTGGTTTAAAATTTCAGGTAACCTTTAAACAAATCAACTCCAGGATATGAGCAAAGATTAAAGTGTTCATAATACTCATACACCTCAATGTTTTTGTAGAACATTTTGAAAAACACCACAGGCGGAACTTTGGCTACCCTCCACATTTTGAAGCACAAAGAATGTTTGTAAAAGTTAAATAGTTCCAGGTTGAGTTAAAGAAAGAGCAGAGCTATTAATTAAGGCTGCGACAATGACCATAATGCAGCATAATAATAAACATGACAGGAAGCACCCTCATCTGTGTGTTCTCTTGCCATGGAAACTAATCAGCAGAGACACGCTGCATACCGGGGTTTGCACGCAAATGTCAGCACAGTAGCAGTTGCATTCATAACCTTAATAACAGGACAACTGTGTTGTGGAAAAATAAAATTGAGAAATAAACTCATGCCAGCACGAGACCAAGGGAACAGGCTGGAGGAATGCCCTACAAACATGTCCACTAACATGAAAACATCCTCCCTCCACCTATTCTTGTGTTATCTCAACGCTCAAGTCACTGTGTTATTCCACTACTGATGTGAATTGGAACATAGAGGGCGCAGGTTTGTTAAGGAGTGAGTTTCAATATCAGGAAAACTGTGTAGACACTGTAAAGCAGTTTTGGCAGTGAGGGCACACTGTCTTCCAAGTCCTCAGTTTCCAAAGCCAGTGCAAATAGCAGTGCAATGTGAGGCCTCACTGTTTCAGTTTAAAGATTAATGTCAAACAGTCAAGCATTCAGCACAACAGTCAGTTAAGGCATAAAGCATATAGCATATGGTCACTGATTACATCAGCTTAACAGTGCTACAGATTTGTGCCAAAGTGACTGATTTACATTAAATACTTCATCAAATTCCTGAGTCTAAAAATGCATGATGCTCCTTGGCTGCATGTTAAAGGACTCCTGATTGAAGTCAATCGGTTCCATGTGTTTCTTTCAGGTGAGAAGCTCAGATGGTAGAAAAGATTGACCTGAATACATAGGTTCTATGAGGAGAGGTTGTGGGCCAGGCAAGAGTAACTGTGCTTGATCTCTGTCTCAGTCTTTAAGGGGAGCAATATATGTCATATTCTAGAGGTTTTCACAGAAATGAACTCAAAGTGACATGACATGAATAAACGCATTCTAAAAACAAACAGTGGTTATGAGGGAAACTCTGTCTACTGTGAATATCAATTGCAGTACATAACCTTTCCCTCGTAACTGCACTCAGACATCTACATGAAAATACACAGAGATAAACAGAAGGTTTATCCCCACCATACCACACAAGTGAAGAGGTGTTTTCAACCTGTTCTTTCCCTTCTCTTGCATTCCATGCCACTGAACTGTGCTAGAGCATCTTTTTTTCTCTCCTGATTCCCTGAGTTCAGCCTTGGCTGACAGATTGCAATAGATCATGGATATTCTGTTTGACATATCTTTGCGATCTTTACAACTGCTGTCCATTGCCCACATGCATTCCTGCCAAGACCTTCTGATTCACAGAACTATTAACTCAGAGGAATTTTGCCTGCCCTCATGCTGCCACAAGTTCTGGGCTTACTTGCACAAGTGAAGCTCAAACAGCTCTAATATTTAAACTCTCACAAATTGTTTCGTCACGGTTAAAACCCAGAGACCACAAAACAAGCTTTCCCAGAATCAAACTTATTAGCAGGACTGTTAAAACTTAATTAAATCATAGTATTTCAGACTCAAGAATTAAGGCACAGAACTGAACCATGGCCAGAGACTTCTACTCTGAGTCATCATCGAACACAGTTCATTTCCTGAGACATTAATTATATGAGGTGGCCACACACAGACACAGCTGATTAGTTAAAATGAAGCAAACAAAATAAATGTGTTACACTGATGAATATTGGCTGCATTTGGCATATTTAATGCACATAAACTCATTAATGTGCAGGAGATGGGGACTGCGTGCTGGTATAACAGTCGTATGAAAATGGAACAGCACGATGCATGAAGATGGTAATACATCTGGAGGCTCAGTAACATCCATATGACTCATTGACCAATATATTTAAGTGGCACTAACTCATGCATAGTCATATTAAATCTTATACCACAAATGATAGGAACCTAAAACATTACCTCAAGCTGCAAACACTGAAATGAAATCAAAGTAATAATGTACCATAGTACTAGCATGTGTCACTTTAGCGTGCAAAAAACAATTCTATGGCACGGTGAAATAGGACTGCTCATGCAGGAGGCAGGAAACGTTTGAGGTCAAGCGTCCGCTGGGTCACTCACTGTAAATTCATATTGTGATCTCTCATATTGTGGTCTCAAAAAACTGATCGCAACTCTATCAGATGACAGCCCTGAGTTTGTAAATGAATTTTTATTTGAAGATTGTAATGATGAGTTCTAGTGGAACTAACCATTCATTCCACTTTGGAGCCATTAGCAGAACAATATAGATTATTCTATCTATTCTACATTTACACACATTTCCTTTCTAGCCCTTCATGCAGCAGAGATCCAAAGAAATGTAATGCAATATGCTGAAACCTAAAATTTCCTCTGTTATTAACATAAAAAATAAAGAATTAAAACTAAATGCATGCAGTTTATTGAACTAAACTAGCTTCCTGACAGATGATTAAAGATATTTCTTGTGAGCATAAAACCACGAATTACAAATGATAAAAATGAATCTCCCTACACAGTTCCCACTGACACGTAAGTATATTTTCATACAGCCCCCCCCCCCCCCCCCCCTTTCAAATAAATAAGTGTTATTTTATATAGTTAAAATTTCAAGCTTCATAATTATTCCACTTATGCAACGGGTCTGTCAAATGTATTTGACACTTTCAACAAGAACATACAAACCAGTTTGCCATCTAGAGACATTGGCGCACTTTTGGGATATACAAAGGTCGCAAAGGCAATGCTAAATACCTATATATTGGCAGTTATTTTTGTTTTTATAAAATCTATTTTAGTCTCTTAATTTGAGCGTACTAATCCCAGTGTTTGCTTTATTTCCGAATAGGTTATGCATTATGCATGTGTAGAAAATGATTTTGTCTCCAGTTAGCACTTTTCCTCTTACAGCAGTCTCTCACTTCAGACTCTCGGCAGCTCAGAGGTTTGTTAAAGCGCACATTGAGACACTTTTCTATTTCGCACTGACCGCCAGAGAGCGAATCGAGCAGTGCGCCCTAATCGCTCACTAAACCCGATAAGCACAAATTGTAGCCACGTGTAGTTTACATGCATACATATTTAATCCGACTGCTGCCTTTGTAAGGGAAAGATATTTCATACTGGTTGTTTATGAAACCCTAAGTGATTTGACGGGATGAGTGACTTCATCCTGTGCGCACGGCAACCTGCACAGCTGCGGCTTTAAGTTTTGGGCGAATTCTTTATATTTTGCTTAAACAATGTAAACATTAAATGTGATAAAAACACAAATGACTTGTAGCGTCATAATAAAACAGTAGGTTCATTTTTTAAATGCCATCTCGGCCTGTGCGCGAGTGTCATCATTTTAAAATACTATATTTTCATTTCTTTGGAAATTTATTACAGACTTAGCTAGTCTACTATTTGTGTCTCTTCTTTTAGAAACGCACAACCACCTTCACCCGAGTCTTACAGCGTAAGCCATTCAGGTCTACACTCTTTCGTACAATGATGGATATGATGCGTCTATTTGGCTATTATCCACGCAGTTTTTGTAAAAACTTTGTAAAAACGGCTCTTGATAAATGCATCCCAGAAAAACTGTGCACCCTCGGCGCGCGACAGCAAAAGTGTGTGCAGGTGCGCGCGAAGCCTCGCCCAAAGAGCCAAAGAGCGCGCGCTACTTACGCTCGTGCTGCCGGTGCCTGGAGGTATGATGCTGACAGTTTGCGTACTCCATCCAGTGCAAGATCAATACAATGGAGATTAGTAGCAATTGCATAGTAAACGGAGGAACGATGCTTGCCTTGCCTATGTTAATGTCCAGGACAGACGCGTTGCGCCGAAAATGTAATGCAACGCACGCTTTCTACAGCGGGAAGAAGCCGCAACTCTGCTCAGGCGAATTTACAATGGCCCAAAAACACCTGGGCCAATTCGGCACCACCATCCTGTAAGAAATCCTCATAGAAGCCGCTAAAAGAGCGCGAGACACCTCGGTATCCACACGGTGTAGCACATTTCATCGGAGCGTACAAATCGTCAGTCTTCCGTCCGTCCCACAGATTTCATAGCAAAGGCCAATTGTTTAGTTCTTCGTCGCACCACGAACCACAAGCCTAAAGATGGGAATTGGGCCGAAATGTTGGCATGAAGAAACGATGGAAATGTGGCTTATCCACTGCCGTTATCTTCTGTATTCCCCGGTGGAAAGAGCGCGGTGTGTCCAGGTGCGTGAGCGCAACTTTATCGGATTCGGTATGCAGGAGGAGGTCCGCGTCTCAACGGTATCTCACACTATTTTAACCAGAACTTTCACATAAATTCGGCTTGAAATCTCAACCTAAACTCGCCTTTTTATATGTATATATTACTGACGCAGTCTAGACAGCGCAAATTTTCACGGTTGAGCAACTCTCTCTCTCTCCCACTCTCTCGCTCTGTGTCCACGGCGCAACACACTCTCCATGCGATAACTGATGACTTCAGCTCTCCGCCGTCTCTTTCCCCCAGTACTGAACTCCAAAGTTTATTTAGAGGGTGAGCCCCCAACGTCACCCCCACCCTTTGTAACACTGACAGGAAGAAGCCAACCTGAGTATTATAATCATATCATCCGACTATCTGTCAAAGTCTATTAAAAGTACTCTTACAATGAATGGATGTTATTAGCAAGTCAGAAATTAACATTAAGCAATTTGCGCAATTTATTCTGACAAAAGAGTTAGAATTTTCATCTGGATCATATTCTAAACTTTCTATACGCGTTGTTTCCAAATGTTTGCTTGATAATCGGCGACGCTATGAGGCTTGTAGGTAAAACAAACATAAAATGAATTTGCACTAGTATAAAATAAATTTGCACTTCCACAAAAGTTGATGTGGTATGCAGTGTGACTATATGTAGCTATCTACTGACTGCTGGAAGGTTTAATGCAGGTTAAAGAAGATTACAATTGTAATCAGAATTGTAAGGAAAATAATTTTTAATTTTTATTTTTTTTTTATCATGGCTTATTAGAACCCATACCCTTACAATCACTTAGTGATCAGGTCAGCTTTAATTTTAGAGATTTATTTTTCATTTAAGACTATGCAAACATAAATAAATAAATAAATAAATAAAGTCTACGTAGAATGAACACAGTAGCACATGGCATTGATCAAAAAAAAAAATCTTTCTACATCCATTGTGTTAAAAACATTTTCCATTTTCCATCATCCCACATGTCAAAGTTGTCCGTTAGCAGTCCCAAAAGCAAATGCCAAGGGATAAATATGTAAGGACTTTGTGAAATTACAATATAATAAACTAAAGATGTAAAACAGTATAGAAAATAAAACATACATACACTAATAGGAGGGGGCAGGGGGGGGGGAATCTAGTTTTGTGGAATACAGCAGGTTATTCATCATATGCTAAGAGTTTGCATGTTGTACAATGTTTAGATAACATTTGGAGTTGATCAGTGTCAACTCCTCTGGGAAAAATAAGCAAGAGAGAATTGTATCTAGTTGTATACCTTTGGTGTAGAAGTACTACAGAAACATAATCCCTTTCTCTTCAGCTGCCAGGCAGACAGTGTCCAACTGTGAATGTTGTGTAAGGGTCTACCATTAATGTTGCACGACCGATTTGAGAACCAAATAACAATGTCAAATGATAGGTCATATTCAGATGGAATATTTTGCATTCCTTGATTATGTAGATAGATGTCTATCTGTAATGTAATTGGTAAAAATGGTTCATATAAAATATGTAAATTTTACAAACCATTTCTGACAAAAAAAATCTCTATGATAATAGGTTCTATGAACATTTTCAGAAATTTTACTTTTAAATCACAATATTTCACATCGAAAGGGAGAACAGAGGGGTGATGGGTGCCACTTTGGGGACATGTGTCATAGTTCTACAATATGTTAGTGCAAGAACACAAGTGTTTGCTCTTAGCCTCTAGAGGGCGTCAGCGCAATGATTGGTTACATGGCCCTTGGTTTTGTGCTGCATCCTCAACGAATTTGTTGGCCCTTTGCGTTCCGCAAGGTCTGAGACACATTTTCATTTGATATGCAGCAATAGCCACATAAAGAAAAACGCCTGCATTTTTGTGTGCATGCACTGGAGTATAAACAATGGTAATGATTACTGGAGTACGTGAGAGCACTGTACAGCGCAGTAGTTCCTCCTCTTCCCACAGGGAAGCTTATTTACACGTCTGGCACTGAAAGCAGAGGCCTGCTTTTCCTAAGCAGTGTGTTGATGTTTATAAGAACATGACCAGACCAGTGTTTCCCCTTTTGCGGCTACTCTATCAATCATAGTAAGGGTGCTGGGAGAAATGCCAGACTGTCCCTTCTTCCTATAGGCAAAGTAGTTAGTGCCCCATGAAAGTTGGAGAGAGAAGATCATTTAAAAAAAATATTCATCCTTGTATTCAAACATTAATCAGAAGTTCACTAGAGAAAAGAAAAAAAAAACTTTAAAAGCCTATCGTCATCAATGTGGGGGGTAGGAATTCCAGAGGAATTCATCTTTACATGGGTGGGGGGCAGAATAAAGCCTGTCTTTGTGCCCCCACCCCTCTGATAAATAAGTCCCAGGGAAGAACACTAGCAGGTAACGTAGGAGAGGAGGTTAGGTCATTTGGTCATTCTATGTGATAGCCGACGAGAGAAGCCGTCAGCAGCCTGAAATGAAGTTGGGCAGGTGCACCTCTCCTAAAAATGTGAGTGCAGCACAAGTAGTAGTATGTGGGAACTGGAAAAAAAAAAAAAAACAGGTAAAAAAAAAAGAAGCTGTTCTGCATCTAATTATTGTAGTGGAGTGTAGACATGGGGATTTCAGTGCAGTTGTGAAAGGAAGGTCACTGACATCAATTCCAGCCCACTTTCCTTCTTACAGACCTAAGTTTAATTACCCTGATTGTGCATGTTGAGCATGCAAAGTATTAGCCACCAGCCTGAGAACAGGAATGCCTCTAAATTAACTTTAGGACTACACCATGGTTTTTGCACATTCTTCTCTCATTAAGCAAGCAGAGGTTTTAGATGAAGACAAAGGAGGGAGTGGTATGATATTTTAAAGTGTTGCCTAGTTGATGAATACTCACTCACTCGCTCAATCACTTTTAGTAACTACTTAATCCTGTTCAGGGTTGCAGTGAATCCAGAGCCTATTACGGGAACAGTGAGCCTGAGGAGGAAATACACTCTGGATGGGATGCCAGTGCATCGCAGCACACCCAACACACACACGCGCACACACACACACGCGCACACACACACACGCGCACACACACACGCGCGCACACACACGCACACACACACATTTATATCTAGGGGCAATTTATTTTAGCCAATCTACCTACTGGCATGTTTTTAGGAGGTGGGAGGAAACTGGAGAACCTGGAGGCAACCCACCCAGAAACGGGGAGAACATGCACAGAAGAGCTCAGGATTGAGCCAGGAACCCTGGAGATTTGATGGGCCACAGAGCCGCAAACTGCTGAATACTATAACGTACAGGATTATCCAAGATTTACTTAAAAAATATATATACATTTTTTTGTACTGACTCTCCTAGGCAAGTGTAGTTAACCAAGAAATGGAAGCCTGTCTCACTTATAGTTTCTTGCATATTTTTGAGTGGAGACATGACTGATTGCTCCTCTGAAAATTAAATAATTTAATATAAAAAATTTTTTTGCAAGCAATTAGGGTGCACATTAATATGAGTGGAACTGCATCTCCCCATATCCTCATTAAAATAATTTCTTTGCCACCCTGACTAATTTGAGCATGGTAATGGCCTTAACTACACATTCCTCCTGAGGCGTGCCACTGGTATGTGGACCGAAGGCTTGAGTAAATGCAACGTGAGTTGGAAATAGAGCGATCTGTCTCATTAGAAACACATCAGTTATACATTTCCTTTGTTAGCATTTTGGCATGTGGGTCTGTCAGTTAAACTCTTGTCCAGAATTGAAGAATCAAAGCTAAAAAGCTCCATGACATCTCTAATCTGAGAACACGCTGAACAAAGCCTCCTTACCTAAACATACTTGAGACCCACTGAATGACTGTGGATTGCCAAGAGCCGTGTACAGTGTAGTCAAACCCCCCTGGAGATTTAATCAAGGCAGTTCTAGCAGCTCATTCAACTTCTTGCTGAACAACTTGTGTTCTGACCCTAGGTGTTCCAAGTGAGGGGATGGGAGATTATAAAGAGCCTGGAGGTTTATATTAATCTGTGCTATGGTGGGAGATTCTTTAACTTTGATTAACGCTTTTTCTTTCTCCTGGCAGGTGGTCTGTCTGGACCAGCTTGGGCTATTGTCCCAGTGTAATCACTCTTTGCCCTGGACAAGACTGGATGGGATAGGGAGTAACCACCCCAGTGTATGTTATTTTGCAGCTTTCCTGCCAGTCCAGTAAAGTAGTAGATGATGAGTATTATATTACTGGTGCCCTTAACATCTCTGCATCTGTTTATTTACACTTAGTCACTTATTACAGCTGGGCTTTAATGAAACCGCCCATGATTTTATATATGGCTCTTAATGAGCTGGAGTGAAAGAGAAAAGGGACATCTGGAGGCTCAGTGGATGCCATCCAGTAAGTTTAAAAACACAATCTGGCAAATCAAATAAAAACATCAAGACTTGGACTTGAATTAGTTAATCTTGTCAGTTCAGTCAATTGGAATTTGAGCAGACATACAATGACCAGACACAAGTTAGACATGCAGCAACATTCCAAATGCTTATTTTGCCCGCAGTCTGCACAATAACTGCAAAATTCCTTTTAAACATTTAATTACATATTTTTTGTTACCAACTACAAGCTAGTAATAACCATCACCAGTTTCTACCTGCTATCTACTCCATCACAGTCTCTTTCTTACCAGTTAGTCTTTACACTAAGGTCTTCAAAATTCTACAATGAAACAGCTGCACTGAATCTAAATTCATAAGGACTGCATGAACCTTAGACGATGATGAAACCGCTACAATCTGACTCAAGTATTCCATGGCATTTGGCAGAGACATAAATGTGCCATAGGAAAGTCATCAAACTGTCAGGAACCCTAGTCAAAAAGTTGACATTACTGCAAATGTGTACAGGATGTATAAATTGGATCAAACACACATTCATTCGAGCACCCACCCACACACCTGAATGTAATCTAATCTACTGCCATATACTCTACATCTTCAGAATGAACACCAAATGGCAATAATGATTGCTCACTATTTGTATTACATAAGGGGAAAAAATGGTACCACATGATTTTCTGAAGCTGTAAAAAAGAGCTCAACATGCAGTAGAAAACAATCAGTTTTGATTGTTCAAACAATCAGTTTTGATTCTGATCAATAAGTTTATGTTCAAGAAAACAAAACATTCAGTTCAGTTTGGAAATAAAAACTGTGTAATAAAAAAAAAACAGTTTCAAAAAAGAAAAACACACAATGAAACATAACATATGCAAAATCAAAATCAGTGAAACCAACCATGACCAGCACAGAGGAAGAGCTGCCATTGCCGACAAACGTTATTAACTCTTGATATAGTTTATCAGCATTTTTTAAAATTCAGCCAAGTGTAAATGAAGTCTGGAATGTTCAATTAAACGTTATAAATGGGGAATATACATGATGCTCTCAATGCATAATAGAATTTTCTATATTTAGCATTTTCTATATTTCTGCATAAATATGACCTAAAACATCATCAGATTTTCACAGTCCTAAAAGTAGACAAAAAGAACCCAGTTACACAAATGAGACAAAAATATTATACTCAGTCATTTGTTTATCATGGAAAATTATCCAATATTATATATCTGTGAGTGGCAAAAGGATGTGAACCGCTAGGATTATCAGTTTAATTTGAAGGTGAAATTAGAGTCAGGTGATTTCAATCAGTGTGATGACAATCAGGTGTGAGTGAGCATCCTGTTTCATTTAAAGAACAGGGATCAGAGTCTGATCTTCACAACATATGTTTGTGGAAGTGTATCATGGCATGAACAAATGAGATATTTGAGGGCCTCAGAAAAAGAGTTGTTGATGCTCATCAGGCTGGAAAAGGTTACAAAATCATCTCTAAAGAGTTTAGACTCCACCAGTCCACAGTCAGACAGATATCAGGAAATTTAAGACCATTGTTACCCTCGTAAGGAGTGGTCAACCAACAAAGATCACTCCAAAAGCATGACATGTAATAGTCTGTGAAGTCACAGAGTCCAGGGTAACTTCTAACAACTAAGTGCCTCTCTCACATTGGAGAACAACAGTGAGAACAACAGTGGTGTGCATGGCAGAGTTGCAAGGAGAAAGCCACTGCTCACCAAAAAGTACATTGTTGCCTGTCTGCAGTTTGCTAAATATCATGTGGACGAGCCATAAGCTGTTAGAACAATATTTTGTGTACAGATGAGACCAAGAAAGAATTTTTGGTTTAAATGAGAAGTGATATGTTTGGAGAAAGGAAAACACTGAATTCCAGCATAATAACCTTAAGGACCAGTGGGGCTTTGAGGGGTCACTATAAATAAATAATAACTAATAAAAATCTTCACCAAATTTCAGATTTTTATTAGTAATTATTATTAGTATTACTAATTTATTAGTAAACAGAAATTCAAATAGTCAACTCAATCATTAGCAAACATTTGTCCATAAATCACTAAATTGTAGCAACATCCTATAGTTCTGTCTGTGGGCCATTTGTGTGGGCATCTTTATTTCATCTGAGTTTAAAATATATATGAGTTATGAACAGGGATATTTATTGTACTTTTTGCTTAAAGTGTACATGTCAAACAAACACTGTTCATTAGGGATGGGTCTGACTTCAAGTCATGCACTGAATGTGAAACTATATTTAGAGTTATATATTTAAGGTTTATTTTGATGACTGATTCATGACCTAAACCATATTTTCAAACATTGTGTATGCAAAACATTTTAATTGTAGAGCTTGTATAAATGAGTGAAGTATTTATAGAGTTTGTGATAAATAGGAGTTAAGAAGAAAAATCAAATTCCAGACCATTTCTACAAGCTGGCATCGGCTATATCACCTAAATAACTTCTGACTGGTGACCAAGTCAAGCATGGCCTTTAAAGCAATATAGTGACCCCAGGAATGCCTCCTTTCAAGTGTGTAGATAAAAAAAAGTACTTTGGTAGAAATATTTAAATAAAGTTAAAAAGGAGGGAAAAAAAGAGCTAAAAGTTGTTAAATATAAATGGTGCTAATTAGACATTACATGCATCCACTGAACATGAACACTGAACATCAAAACCCATTACATAAAAAGGATGGAGTCATATAAAACAGTATGATTCAAAGCATGCTTTTTATGACCAAACCTACTGAATAATTAAAACCAATGTGTGTTCAAGCTAATGGCCACAAGAGTGGCTCCACTAGTGCCAGTAAGCTGTCTGCTGGCTATGACTGGGTGCTGGTGGACGCTGACGCTGGATGGAAACAGGTGTGTGCCGCGTGTCAGGCACATGGGGCCTGTAAAAAGCATATCTAAGTGCTGGAGTGGACGGTGAGACGTTGGACTGTTTATGGCTAGTGATAATGGTCCCTCCATAAAACAAACCCTGGCCTAATTACGCTAGTAGTCATCGGACACAGTTACGGAAATGCCAATACACAAACCCTATTACCGTAAAAACCCAAATGGCTCATGATAATTGCTTACCTGAGCTCATTTAAACCCAGTTGCAATATGTTTATTATTATTATATTACATGGGATTTGTGGTCATGGTGGACATAATAGTCACAACCCTCATCCTAGACAATATGAAGACAATTCTCTTTATTAATAATTCATTTATGGGTTCATCACTGTGCTTAACTCAGGATTTGCCAGTTACAGTCATGGAAGGTCCTAGTGTTTAAAGGCATTTTTTCCCCCCTATAAAGTCAGTTACTTGCACTATTTTTCCAGACTTGCATCTGTTCAGTAAATTTAGTGATGTACAGTATCTGGTCCACCTGAACATTGTAGTCTGAGGTTTCTTAAAGCGAACTCAGCACTGGACCACACCATGTGTGAAAGTGATACACTCCAGGGACAGCACAAAGAGTAACATGATTGGTTGAACTTGTCACTTTCAGTTTCACAATGGCATGGTAAGTCATTCTAAACAAGCAGCTTCGACTGAAAGGTTAAATCGCACTGACACTGGCATGAAGCAAAAATACCGAAGCACTAAAATCCATCCATCACCACTTACTCCTTTTCAGCTTTTACCATGTAGATGGCCCCACAGGAGACATGGAAGGGTTGTCCATCCATCTTCTATACTGCTTATCCTTCTTCAGGGTCACGGGGAACCTGGAGCCAATCCCAGGAAGCATCAGGCATAAGGCAGGGTACACCCTGGAGAGGGTGCCAATCCATCGCAGGGCACAATTACATACACTCTCACACACCCATTCATACACTATGGACACTTTAACACGCCAATAAGCCTACTATGCATGTCTTTGGACTGGGGGAGGAAACCGGAGTACCCAGAGGAAACCCCCACAGCACGGGGAGAATATGCAACCTCCGCACACACAGGGCCCCAGCAGGACTCGACCCCTGGACCCTGGAGGTATGAGGCGAATGTGCTAACCACTAAGCCACCGTGCGCCCAGTGCTAAAATCATTCATTGATTAAGTAAACATTCATTAGAACAACCAAGAACAACAATTTGTACAGATTTTGTGCACAGCAGAAGTAACATCACACAGTCGATCGACAATGATTTCGCCCTTCCTTACATCAGCCTAGAGATTCAGTTGGTCTGTCCATCCATCCGTCCGTCCGTCCGTCCGTCCGTCCGTCCGTCCGTCCGTCCATCCATCCATCCATCCATCCATCCATCCATCCATCTATCTAACTATCTATCTATCAACACAGACACACACAGACACACACACAGACACACACACAGACAGATATATAGACAGACACAGGACCACCCCCCCTCGAACCCCACCAACCTCAATACAAAAAATGAGAGTGGTCTAACCACCTGGAGTCATATGTCTGGACGGAGAGCTAAATCCCTGTAGAGCTGAAGGTCTGCAGACCGGAAAAGCCTTCATAGAGAAAACAGCTCAGATGATCTAACACCATAATCGGGGGTTTGGAAGCATCCTTTGGGGCAACCCGCAGATCAATAGTCTCCATAACAGGCAACTCATTTTTCTCTTTTTCAAAAAATGTATTAAAATTGTTTAATGTCAAACATATGGCAAAAACAGGGAAAGATGGACAAAAAGGGGAATCAAGGACAAATGCAACAAAAAATCTAGAGACACTCGCTCCTTAGAGTACAAGACTGTATATAATTTTGTGCGTGTGTGTGTGTGTGTGTGTGTGTGTGTGTGTGTGCAACATGATTCCATCAATGGAGTATTTCCTCAGCAGTGTGGGTAGCCCTCTGAACTGTGGCATGATGGGAAACACACTCTGGCCTCCTGACCTCCCAGCACAAATCACATTTGCCACACACGCAACCTCTGCAGGAAAGCACACGGACAGCATTCGCACCACTGTAACATTTTGCATAATCCCCTTGGAATCCATGGCTATTAAAACAAGCCTTTGGTGAAAAAAGTCAGCATGATATTGTAAATATTAGTCAGCCTGAGGATTTCCCACACAACAGGCTAATTTACACCTCATCACACTTGTGTTTTCATGGCATTTTAAAGGTTTATTTTTATTGGCTCGCATTGTTAGCTGCAACCTAGCCAACAACTTCCACACTGCTGGGGTCCAAGGGCACAGGAACTTAATGAGCAGGCATTTGTCAACATGTGATTCACAAAGCTAACTTCTCCTCTTTCCACCAAACAAATAAGTGAAAAGCCCTGCTTCCAAGATTGACAGTGTGTTTCTTTCACATATTGACCACATAACAAATGAAACAGAAGCTGTGGAAAATGTATTAGCTGATGCATGTGTTTATTATTAAAGTTACTGAACTGTAATAATAGAACTGCCCAGTTATTTTTATAGTCTCCTGGATGTCTTCATGACTGATTGAGTGAAGACAAATTTCTACACTTCTGATTTTACCTGCTTTGCTCATCCTAACAAGAAACAAAATCTTCACTGCTAAGAGTGAAAATGTGTTTTTTATTTGCTCTGAGTACTGTGTCTTAATAACTTGGCTTGTAACTTAATAAAGCACTATTTATATCCAGAAAACCTGAATATACAACTATAAAAATGTACACGCGGAATGATCTCACTGACCGTTTCTTTCTGCAGCAACCACTTGGATTGTTGAACATTGGCTAATGTTGCTGCAAGCACCAATCTAACAGCATACTGACCTTGAGCTGGGCCTTGGTTCTATAGCCTGTTGCATAATAACTGGATACTTTGCTGTGTGAGCTAAACACCGATCTCTCTGGAGAGTTGACCATAGAAGAGCGTATATATTAGCTTTTAGGAAATTGTTACAATGAATGTGTCAAACAGCAACAGAAAACAAAACTCTAGAAACAAAACACATACCCATAACTCATGTTTTAATAATTAAACTTAAAAAAATTTAGAATGGAGAATACTAACAGCTAACTTTTAAGACATTCCTTATTTAGCAAGTTTATCCTACTCTCTATCGCATATCACAACAAGTTCTCTCAGAACTCACAAACACTCCCGATAAAAGCCTGACCAGCCATAAAGACTGATTTCCACTCATCAGAATCAACAATGGAGTCATCCTCCAGCTATTTAATCTGTGACATTTTAATGCTGGCTGTTAAGATGAGGAGATTTACAGGGGCTGAGAGGTGTTGCATGAAGATGGAAAAACATGGCCTGAAGTGCACCACAGCACACTGTTCCTCCTGACTCCTCTGAGTCCTCTTCCTCTTTTACTGCAAAACACACACAAAATACCCCATCAGGAATATTAGCCTGGCAATCCTGGTGATTTGAGGATTATACCAAATAAAAAATATTAGATATATTAGGAAAAGGACAGGCTTGTCAAAGATTGTTAGATTAAAACCAATATTTGCTCATGTTTTCAGATAAGGCAGATTTCTATTATTCTAATTACAAGGTTCTAAGGTTTCTGGTTTTCTAAGGTTTCTGTTTTTTATTCAAGTTATTTTCCTTGAAAATGTTTTTGACATCAATTCTCTCCAGACCTGCAGCAGCAGGACATATGGACATCACAGTCAAGCCTATCCTGCTTTCATGTGGGAATCGTGTGAATACCTTGTGTGAAGAAGGTCCACAAGGACATTCAAACATGTGAGGCTTGTCAAAGCACAGAAGATCTTCCTACAGCAGCTGACATTTTGCACACTGTTTAAAGAGCTACAGAACAAAAACAAATAAACATCCCAGCCCTGCTGAGCAACCTCTCTCTCTCTGTCTGTCTGTCTGTCTCTCTCTCTCTCTCTCTCTCTCTCTCTCTCTCTCTCTCTCTCTCTCTCTCTCTCTCTCTCTCTCTCTCTCTCTCTCTCCCTCCCTCCCTCCCTCCCTCCCAGACATCTTCAGGATGTAAAGATGCTCACCCAACACGGTGCACACTAGCAGATAAAACAGTCTCAGAGTACCCATCAAGAACTGTCATCAGTCAAAAGCTTTGGTGTTGACAATGCTGGGCTGCAGAGAGAAAAACACACTGTTCCCCAGAGTAAGCTGATAGATGGGAAACAAGTGAAAGTGAGAAAGATGTGGAGTGAAGAGAGAGAGGCCAAGATGGAAACAGGTGAGGGTCGAATGAAAAGAAAATACGTTAAAAGATGTATAGCAAACTTGAAAAGTTGTTCATAGATAAAGAGAAAAAGAAGAATCAAATACAACAGGGAGCTGGAGAGGGTTTTGTACTGTGCTTATCTGTGTTTAAAGGCCATGTTGTTGGGATGCTGAGACCTGGCCCAGTCTCCCAGGGTCATGCCTCATTGGAATACAAACATCCTGCCCTTGCTGTGTAGCTTTTAATCTGCCCCAGACTCTTCCCAGCCCTCTGCCAACTAGCCCTGTAACTAAATCCTACCTGCAGCGTATCCTTTACAGGCATTCATCATCTTTGGCCATTAAGCCACATTTTCAGCAGAGGGAAAAAAACATGACAAAACATAAAATCAAATTAGACAGCTACATGTTACACAAGATTCAGGCATATGTGTTCAACGTGTATTTGTGTCCAGCACATTTTAAGTACAATTCCTTAGCAGCAAAAGATAGGAAGAGACCTCTGAAGATTAAGCAAGTGATTATTATTAAGAGGTTTCTTTAGACTGATTCTTGCAATGTTAATAGTCAAACACCAGTAGGCATAATCGCTATTTTGCATCGGTGCCGAGACACCACCAGCATCCTGCATGCTGCTATTTCCGGAATGGGCTACGTTATTCCCTGAATGAATAGCAATTACATGCCGGATGGCACACCTGATAGTAAGTGTCTTTGGGCAATGTAGAAGTGTCAGTCAGCTTGTTCAGGTGAGAGCAAGATAATGGTCAGAGGGGATGCATCATTTATTCCTTTTGCTGAACAGAATATGCATAGCATGTAGATAGAGAGCTTTGAGGAAATGCATCCTTCTGTCTTCATCAACAATGATCTCAGAATTATTCCAATTATAAAAAACAATGAGTTAATTGTCAATGAACTCAAAACTAGGATAGAGCTACATCATGTTCATCTCTGATGTCTGTCCTTTATTTTAATGGAAAGAAGGAAAAAATACACTATACGGCCAAAATTACATGGACACTTTATCTCAGTCATATATAGTTCTTCCCCAAACTGTTGCCACAAAGTTGGAAGCACACTCTTGTCCAGAATGGCTTTGTATGCTGTAGAATTACAATTTCCCTTCACTGGAACTAAAGGGCCCAAACCTGTTCCAGCATGACAATGACCCTGTGGACAAAGTGAGTTCAATAAAGTTGGTGTGGAAGAACTCAAGTGTTCTGCACAGACTTCAGTCCCACTGAATACCTTTAGGATGAATTGAAATGGCGACTGCACACCAGGCCTCCTTGTTGGTCTACACACCTCAGTGTCTCTGTGGCACAGCACTGCTCCTCAGCCAAAAGCATTCTTCTTGACTATCTCTCCCTAGGGGGGAGTCCTTCTATGCACACCCCTTTCATACATCTCAAAAACACATGTGGCACTATAGAGAGGCCAAAAGGTACCATTTTGAATTGGGATACTTGGAAGGCAAACTTTAAAAAGCATCTGTGTTCTCGTCTGAAGGAGACATAAAATAGGTGTTGTGTAGGTAGAAGCTGTTGTGATGGTCCAAGGTCCTGTGATTGTGTGGGATGAATGATAAAGAAAGGATCCAAATTCAAATTTAGGAGCAAAAGTCAGAGGTGGACAGAAAATACCATCATTCTTCAGAACAATTATATATGCCAAGTAGAACCCTTTGTTTTGAAACATAAATCATATATTACTCTAAGAGAGAATAAAATTATCGGGTTATCAAATTTTGGGATTTGATATCAATGAGGACCTCATTAGTTATAGATTGTATCCCTGCAACCCACCGTTCTGATCTAGGCGTTGCTCAATGAGCAATGGTTTTGGCTACAAGATGTCCCATTTCCAGCCCCTGTCCTTAATGGGATGCTGTAACATGTTAAATGATGGGGGAAATTACTCTGATTTGATATCTACATGCCGATGGAGGGCCAATATAGAGAACGAGGGATGGAGGAAGCCCAAGTACTCCAGTGTTGAGTGATCCATAATCTAGCCGGCTCAGTGTGTGGTATAATGAGGGAAAACCCTAAAACATACTAGCAGTACTTACACCGGCCCCCTAGTTGGTTAAACAGTATGGGATGGGATGTATAATTCTCTGTTCAGATAATGCAGAGGGAGAACCTGACCTGAGGAGAGAATGAGGAGAATGAGGGGTGGGAAACTCAACAGAAACAATATTGAACGCTAGCAGAATCTAGCTAAGTTAGCAGGCTCAGTCGTGAAATTCAATGGTATGGTGAGGGAAAATCACTCAAGCACACAAGTGTCATATATTCACAGGCTCACTGGATTGCTAGAAAGTGGGGACATGAATACCAAAGTAGATAGCACTGAGGGAGAGTGAGAGGTGAGATAACTAGCTAAAAACCTGGTGACTAACAGATAATAAGGCTAACAAAACTAACAAGGGAAAGCCAACTCAATGTTTGCAGGTGCTAGAGAGTTCCATATTGTTTCAATAGAAAAGCAACTGCAATTAAAAAACACTCACTTTGGCAGAAGAGATCAGAAGAACAAGCAAAAAATGGCTATATGACAAAGGAATGTATTGTAAATACTGTCATACAACATTTTGTCTCGTGGTTGGAAGGTTTTGGCAAAAGTGTGTATGTGCATTGTAGGGAGGTTCTATTAGAACGACATTTTTAGCGGTCTAATTGCCTAAAACACCGCAAAAATAATTAAGAGCTAGCACAGATGGAGGACGACTGCACCCGTATGAGTATGAGGTGGATTTTGAGGCCCTCATTAATCTTCTCAACATCTTCATCTCGCTATGCTCTTTTGCCAATGCTTCTATAAACATCTTGGGCAAAGTTGCAACAGATCCAAAATTCTTTTGTGCCTGTTGCAAACTGTACCATCGGGTTTGGCCTCTGTGTGGACTGGTCTCTCTCAGAGGTTACCTACATTTATCTCCACAGCTGCTTCTGCTGCTGCTTTGAACCTAAGCAGTTATACTTGAGAACATGAGGGTGAACATTCACTAATCACCACTATCATTGGAACTGACTGTGAAGTAGCATGTCAGGGCCTCCAGCTGTTCTAGGCAGACTTGCTATCAGCTACCACCAGGACACAGGAATTTGACATAATATTCAACATGCAATGAGCTGTTTTTATCCTAATAGATTCTCGTGACTAAAATTAAAGTATTTTTGTAACAGAATTTTTATTACTACTAAAGCTGTAAACCTAGGCTGAACCTGTGACTAAGTATTAATATTTTATTAATTTTCCTTTACAATAAGTCAAAGAAATGCAGCAGCAACTAAACCACACACACACACCTATCTATCTATCTATCTATCTATCTATCCACCTATCTCTCTCTCTCTCTCTCTCTCTCTCTCTCTCTCTCTCTCTCTCTCTCTCTCTCTCTATATATATATATATATATATATATATATATATATATATATATATATATATATATATATATATATATATATATACACACACACAACCCCAATTCCAAAATAGTTGGGACACTGTCTGAAATGTAAATAAAAACAGAATTTGATAATTTACAAATCTCATAAACCCATATGTTACTCACAATAGAACACAGAAAACAGAGGAAATGTACCATTTTAAGGAATAAAATAGGGTAATTTTGAATTTGATGGCCGCAACATATCTCAAAAACGTTGGGATGCTGTGCAAAATGTAAATAAAAACAGAATGCAATGATTTGCAAATCTCATAAACCCATGTGTTATTCACAATAGAACATAGAAAACATATCAAATGTTTAAACTGAGTAAATGAAGTAATTTTGAATTTGATGGCTGTAGCACATCTCAAAAAAGTTAGGATGGGGCAACAAAAGGCCATAAAAGTAAGTGTTACTAAAAAGAAGCAGCTGGAGGAACATTTTGTAACTAATTAGGTTAATTGGCAACAGGTCAGTAACATGATTGGGTATAAAAAGAGTATCTTAGAGAGGCAGAGTCTCTAAGAAGTAAAGATAGGATGGAATCTGGATGGAAGCACATGTTGCACTAAAACCTGTATATAACTTTCAGCATTGATGGTGGCTTTCCAGATGTGCAAGCTGCCCATTCCATATGCACTAATGCACCCCATACCATCAGAGATGCAGGCTTTTGAACTGAGTGCTGATAAAAAGCTGGATGGTCCCTCTCCTCTTTAGTCCTCTTTAGTTTAGAGGACGTGGCGTCCATGGTTTCCAAAAAGAATTTCTAATCTCAATTCGTCTGACCACAGAACAGTTTTCCACTTTGCCGCAGTCCAATTTAAATGAGCTTTGGTCTAGAGAAGATGGCAGTGTTTCTGGATCATGTTCACATATGGCTTTGTCTTTGCACAATAGAGTTTAACCAGCATTTGTGGATGACACGGCAAACTCTGTTCACAGACAATGAGTTCTCGAGGTGTATCTGAGCCATGCAGTGATTTCCATTACAGAATCATGCCTGTGGAATATTATTCTGAAATTGTTCCACAAATTATAGATGCAATTTTTTGCAGATTGGTGAACCTCTGCCCATCTTTACTTCTGAAAGACTCTGCCTAGCTAAGATGCTCTTTTTATACCCAATCATGTTACTGACCTGTTGCCAGTTAACCTCCAGCTGTTTCTTTTTACTAACACTTACTTTTCCAGCCTTTTCTTGCCCCATCCTAACTTTTTTGAGATGTGCTACAGCCATCAAATTCAAAATTACTTCATTTACTCAGTTTAAACATTTGATATGTTTTCTATGTTCTATTGTGAATAACACATGGGTTTATGAGATTTGCAAATCATTGCATTCTGTTTTTATTTACATTTTGCACAGCATCCCAACTTATATATCATGCAGGTTTTTAAAATCATTGTGCAGTGTGAATCAGTGCATTGCTATGACTGATACTCTGCTTTACTATGCCCATATTCCCCCATTTCCCACACTTCCTTGGGCTAAACACTAGTCTGATTGGTTGATTTGATATGCTTAAGTTCAGTTTCCACTCTTCTGTCATTTTACAGCATCATCTTTCACCTCATTTTTAAAAATGACATTTAAATAAATTTAATTTATTGCAAATTACACAACCATTTATGATCATGTAGAATGATAATGCGACTGACTGTAGATTATATTTAGTAGTCTTACAAAAAGCATCCAGGGCATTTTACAGTATCATACACATGGGAAAAAGTTGTTGGATGGCAGAGATAATATGGTCTCTTTATCAAATGTTTATAGTTGACTGTTGTGAAATTGTTCTCTGGAATCTCAGTGTAAGAAACATATACAGTTTTATCTCCATGCTCTTATCTTTGTTTCTTTTTTACACTTAGGGATAATCCTTTATGTTTCCTAGGAACTAAAGTTTGCTTTCACGGGGAAAATTGAATGTATGTGAAGACTGAATTGTACCCTTGTCAAATATACACAAAGAAACGTACAAAGATGTGCACAGGCCTCTGTGCTAAGTATTTGGGTAGATAAGGTTTGATTTCTGTCTCTCTGGGTGTGAAGCTTTCCTAGATCACATCTTCATAATTTCGTGTTTCTCCCATTTTGTCACGTTCTCTTTCTTTTTTTCCCAAACACAGCAAAAGGGTCATTAAGTACAAATAACCTTACAGTGATCTTTATAGCATGTTTATTTTAATATGTTCTATGTAAACATGTAGTGTTGATAATAGTAATTAGCAATAATAATGTAGAGAAGGAGAGAATTGGAGATCTGTCTGTAGTGGCACCCAATTTATCAAGGAGATACTTGGGGTAAAATGAGATACTCAAGGCAAAAACTGTTGTTTTCATTACTGAGACGGCTGTGTGCATTCCTGCACGGCTCCTCACTCAGCCCTACAGCTTTAGGTGCACAATCAGAGGCACTGTTCCATTCCTCTTATCACGCAGAGAGTGCAATGTCCTGCCTCAGTTCCTCTCCAGCAGCAGAAATGTACACTATGTGCACCCAGCGTGTCTGCCATGTCAGCCATGCCAGTGCTGCCCTGTAGGCATGCCACCTCCAATCACCCACCTCACCTTCCATACTATCATAACTATCTCTAATACCAAAAAGTCAGCAAACTCAGATAGAAACTAGTAATTGTGTGCATACAGAACTTTCTGTATCTTTGGGCACAAATGAGCATCTATACATTAATATGGTTAAAAGAAATGAGTTGATAACTCATTAATTTGCAATTTATTTATTTTATGACTCATAGAGGCAGATTTGTAGAAATCATAAGTATTTGTACATCTTACTTTTAGCAATAAGAGGAGCAGGCATGCTACTCACACTGACCAGCACAGTGCCAACATTAAACGCCTCACATGCAAACCTTAAGAGCGCAGGAACAATTCCATGGTAAGTGGACCACAAAAACAGTCCCAACTTTGGAAAAAAGGGTGAAGGGGAAAAACTGTGAGGAACACAAGCGCATGTTCTTTGATATTTCTCTAGGTCAGGAATGGAATAAGCTCCCAGCCATATATCAGGACAACAGAGGCCTGTGTGGTTTAGTAAGAGGATATCTGCATCAAATTCAAAGCAGGTACAGCACAGGGAAAAAGACTCACACATACCAAACTAATAACCAGCCAAAAATGTGTGTCTCACTGGAGGTATTCAGGAAATCAGAACTGAATACCTGAATGCAAGGGGGGATAAAGATTGGAGGTTAAATATATGTAAAGTTTCAAACCTTTCTCACTAAGAAGCTGGATGCTGAAATTTCTGCTAACTCCTTACTCATTAAAAGACCACGTTTTTCTGTCACACAAGTGAGATGAATTCTAGAATTGCATCTTGATTAAATATAAAAATGGAGAACTCAGCAATTATGTGGAATTTTCCTGCATAAAGCTTAACATTGGATACTTGGTGAATATCCCTGCCCAACTTCTTCCATTTCCAGCTTTAATTGTAAACAGGAATCCACTCTAGGAAAAAATGAATGAACAGAATGACTGAATGGGATGAGGTTTCCCCACAACAAGGTCTTCCCAATCATTTATCTCATTGTAAAGTGAAGATAATACACGTGAAGATAATAAAGGAATCTTATGCTGAAAATCTCAGCTCTAATACATGACACATATAGGTGGATGGATCTTGTGAAAATAGAAACCGAAAAAAATCGATTACATTTTATTTTTATGTGGATGCTCTCATGTTCTGCTGGCCCAGTGTCAAGAATGTCCCTATGCTGGCTTGCCGGTCTCACTGCTCCTGCATTTATACTCTGGATTTATGTGGATTTATCTGAAAACTACCCAAGTCTGAGCCAGCCGGGACATGGAGTTTCTGTTTCCAAAATTGCAAACAGGTGTTCCATCTTTTCTGTTCTTATTTCTCAACCACTGTTCTTTTATGTTGTTGCTGTGCTTAAATTCAACCTGAAACAAATGCCACAACATTTTGCTTCACTTTGCTGATCATAAACAAAAATATGCCATTACACTGTTCCTTGGAATCAGAGCACAAAGGTAGTAAATGAACACCAGTTTCCTCCATATTTCCTGCTGTGCACAAATGTCAGAGGGCAATACAGCATTTAACTACAAACTTTACGGAAACTTTGGTGATTTACATTTTGACAAATAAAGTATAAGCATAGCATTCCACAAATGTTACAATAAAAGGGATATTTAGCATACACACACACACACACACACACACACACACACACACACACACACACGCATAGTTGTTATTCATGAAAGCAGTGGAGGAAAAGCGGTTTATGAGTTTGAAGCATGTGTCTGAGAGGGTTAATCCTGCCCTCATTCTAAATGCTGAGGGCAGGGGGATGCAGGCTCTCAGAGTGGGACCTGACACAGGGGGAGGCCATTCATTATGAACTCAGGTAAAAAGGTAGGCTTACTCTGAACCTCTGAATTCTTCTGAATTTCCAAGCACATGGTTGGATTTTGTTTGATTTTGTGAACAATGACTTGAGAACTAGTATGGAACACTGTAAACCGGATAAGTTCATTTAACTCAAAAAATCTGAGGAAACTAATTACCTCAAAATTTTTAAGTTGATAAATCAATTTATTTAAGCCAAATACACTTAAATTACAAAGTTTGAATTTAAATTTTTGAATTGAGTAAAAATGTGTGTTATATTTAAGTGTATTTGGCTTAAAGAAATTGATATATCAACTTAAAAATTTTGAGGTAACTAGTTTCCTCAGATTTTTTGAGTTAAATTAACTATCCGGTTTTACAGTGAAGGCAATCTTGGCCCTAACTCTAATCTTGATATTTGCACCTGTTTTTAAATTTGAATATAGACATACAAATAGTTACAAATGATTGAGTGTAGAACAATGGTGCTCTGAACAAGTTTCACATATCAGTGTACATAAAATATAAGTCAGACCATTATAACTGCTACAGGATAGAAACAGACACCAAAAATACAGTTAGTACAAAATGTCAGAAGATAATGGTGTGAATAGACAAATGTAGTGCAAATGTAATTAAACACAAGGCTTATGGACACATGTATTGCACTATATCAGTGCTTCACTTTACACCCATCACTTACATACATCCATTGTAGCTTTAGTTATTTATAATTTATAGAGTCAACGAGGTATTGTGAAGTGCTCTTCCTCTTCCTTTCTGTATATTTGGCAATCATAGAACAGACACAGGGCAGAGGACAGCTATGTGTGTTATCCTCCTGTGCCCCCTGAAGAACTCAAATGACCCCTTTGCTCTCAGATAAGTGAATCTCTTTCTATACTGAATATATTCCCCTCCTTGCTAACCTCCTTCCCCATCCCAATTTGTCTCCATGTATCTCGGAAAAGCTCTTGAGAAAACTGCAGCCAAATCCCCTGGATTTGGAAACCTTGCCTCTTTTTTTCACCTTCAACCAGATTGATGAGCTGTGTAAGTGCTCTCTTTTCCTGATGTTATTAAACACATTCATCAAGTGGCTCTCAATTACTAAGAAGAGCTACAGGGGAAAAAAGAAAGCCTAAGTGCTGGCCCACTGCTTAGTGTAATTAAATAGCATTTAAAATGCTCAGAGCCCTTATTGTGCCTGAGAAGGCCACCAGTCTACTTGTGAATTCTAAAATCCTGATTACATCATTCTGTCAAGTGAATCATTATTCATGCTGTGGAAAAGTTAGAATAAGGACTTGGCTAATGCAGATTATAGTACTACTGCTAAAATGATCCGATTATGTACAGATATACATGGAACACCACAATTCAATTCACAATAATCCATTACGCACAAGTTTCTGTGGTAAACCATCTGCTATTACAATTGAACAGGACAACTTTGCAAACATATACTATGATGTTATTTGTATAAAATATTTATCAAAGGCATTTAAGGATTAGCTCAGTGTAACTGCAGGGTTAAGAATATGCCTTCAACTGAAAATAACCTGTGGTACTCTACTTTTAAAATAATCAGTGATTAAGAGCTCCTTAAGTATCAAATGAACCTGGGTATCAAAAATACAAAAAGAATAATTTGGTAGGATGTTGTTGTATATGTTTAGAAAGCTTTCATCAATACAAATTGTCCAGTTCGCCACTTATTTTGCTATGGTAATAAAACTATTCACAATATTTGAATGTACTTTTGTACACAATAAATGTGAAAGCAAAATTCATTGTGTCAGGATGCATGTTGGTAAGAACTTTTCATACAATTAATTTTGGTACAGCAAAAAAAATAATGATTTAATCATGCTTCCAAACATGTTTTCAACAATGCATGCTTTAATATAATTTGTTAACTACAACATTACAAAGTCTAGCCAACTATGTAAAAAAAAAAAAAAAAAAAGCTAAAGTACGGTTACATTCACTTACAGTCAAATAGTTTTCTCATCTAGATGTATGTAATTCACATTACAGGATAGATTGAAGTACAGAGAAAAGATGGCTGCAGTTGTAAAGTAATGTGTTTATTAAAAGATGGCAGACAGCAATCAAATAATAATAATAAAAAACACTTAGCTAATTGTCATCAAAGACAGGCAGAAGGTCAGGCAGTTCACAACCAGTATACCAAAGACAAAAGCGAAATCTCAAAAACTAAAGATTTGGTCCATCCGATGTATAATAGAGTTGAGCAGATACTTCACAATGAATGAGAGTTTTGTGCGCTTATCTAGTGGAGCGTGGTGATTGAGTATGGGTGTGTGTAATCAGTAATCTGGTGAATGTGAACGTGACAATGAGAGAGATAGTGGGGTGTTGTACTTCTTAGTGGCCATACTTGTAAGCCATAGTGTGTTCTGGGAAATGGAGCTGGATGCAGATTCCAGCATTTAAATGATAGAACAACCCAGCCCCTACTCCACCTTCCCTTTTCCATGAAAAGCTCACTCTGGGAGCTGGGTTCGTCTTAGGCCAACCTCGTGGACGGGACCCAGGTCTCACTAGGTGTTGAGCATGGAAATTACTGCAAAGAAGGGAAGCAAGGACATTGCTGGGATCCAGCATCTCTCCTCAGGGCTGTAGCATTCCCACACGATGAGATACTGGAGCTTGACCTCTCTGCATTTGGAGTCTAGGATTTCTTTTATTCTCTATGCGGGGTTCCAATTGCGATGCTGGGGGAACCAGCAGACTATGATATGTGGAAGGAGGAGGAAAGGTAACAAATATGTGGTAGATCTAGCTTATATGTGACTTTGTTGGTTTGCTGGAGGATTTTATATGGCCCAATGTAGCAGTGAATTAGCTTTCTGCATCGGTGTGTGATTTTGATATCCTGAGTGGAGGGCCAAACTATCTCCAGGCTGATACTGGGTATTGCCCATCATTGTCGGTCAGCAAACTCTCTGCTACTCTGGGCCACTTGTTGTAGATGTTGAGTTCTCTCCCATACTCATTCACTCTGCCTGAACCACTGCAGGAGAATCTGTGGGATTAGCATTCCAGGGAAACAATGGAGGTTGGTAACTGAGTACAAACTCGAAGGGATCTTAGTGGCCCAATGTCTCAGTGAATTTTGTGCATGCTTCGCCCATGGAAGGAAATGAGACCAATTTTCTTGATTGTCTGAGCAGACTGACCTCAAAAACTTGCCAACTTCCTGATTAGTCAATTCAATTTTACCACTGGCTTGGGGTTGATATCCAAAGGGGAGAGTGGCCACTCCTAACTTTTCCATAAATCCCTTACAGACCTTGGATATGAATTGGGTTCCTCAATCACTTACAATGTCCTCAGGTATGCCAAAATATCTAAACGTGACTTTAAAGGAGTTCTGCATTTTCAAAGACTGTGGGCAGACTTGGTAGGAGGATCAGGTGAAAATCAGTCAGTGATGACCAAGATGATGGTGTTTCTTTGGGATTCTAGGAGGTGTGTTATGAAGTCTGTTATGAAGGTGTGACCGCGGAGATTGTGGGGTTAGCAGTGGTACCAATTTTCCAGCATAAAGAGTTTATAGGACCTTGAGCACATGTGGAAAAGGAGGAGATGGTTTTATGAATGTATGTAAGTTGAACAGTTGATAAGTTTTATGACTGCCCAGGTGACCTATGGCTGGGGATGTCTGGGCCCAAGTGACAAGTCTCACCCTTAATCCTGGGCTACATAATTTTTAAAAAAAATTTTAAGGATATGTGTCAGGAGTGTGAAGACAATTGCAATTTTCAGGTCCATGTCCCAGATAAGAGCATCGATGAAACATGCCTCTGTAAGGATACTTTCTTCACACTCTTCTCTGGGAGGGGCAAGAAGCATATGTGAGTGTGAGTCAGCTTTGACGTTCTTGGAGCCAGTTTGAAGTGAAATGTTGAAATTAAACCTTGCAAAGAAGAGTGTCCCTCTTGCTTGGCAGGAGTTAAGTCTTTTAGCGGTCTTCAAATACTCAAGATTTTTGTGGTTTGTGAAAATTAGGAATGGGTGTAGAGCACCTTCTAAGCAGTGTCTCCACTCTTCCAGAATCAGCTTTAGGGCCAGCAGTTCTCTATTGCTGATGTTTTGTTTAGCAGGCATGATCTTCTTGGAGAAGTAGGTCATGGGTGCAGCATGTGTTTTTCTCAGAGTCTCTGAGAAAGGATGGCACCCACCCCTGTTTCAGAGAAATCTACCTCCACTGTGAAGGGTTTTGATGGGCCAGTTGGTTTCAGGATGGGTGCTTTGGTCAAGGCTTCTTTGAGGCATTGCAAGGCTTGGTCAGCTGCTGAGTTCCACTTCTGTTTGTTAGCGCCTTTTTCAAAAGCGTTGTTAGTGGTCTGGCAATGGAGCCGAACCCTCTCATAAACCTTCTATAGATACCGGCAAAGTTGAGTAATCTTTGTAGCTCTTTGACTGCGGTGGAAACTGGCCATTCTTTGATGGCTGTGACCTTGTCATGATCCATGTATACATGACAATTTTGTGGAATTCACATTATTCACCCTTGACGTACAGTTGAGTTCTGTGGAGACAAGATAACGCTTTGAATGGCTTACATGGGCCATTTAATCGGTTGGCGATTAAATTAGGATGTCATCTATGTATGCTACTGTATGATGAACTTTCCCAAAAGCAAAGTCTCTGAACATGTAATTTATTAGGCACTGAAAGACAGTGGGCCCACAAGTGAGTTGGTATGGCATTGCACAGTACTCCTACTGACCAGAGGTGGTGCTAAACACCATTTTTCCACTCATTCCCTTCCTTGACACAGATGAGGTTGTAAGCATTGCCAGTCTAATTTGCTGAATATTTGGGCTTCTCTGAGTTGTTCAAGGGCTGATAGTCAATACAAGGCCTGACACTCCTCTTTCCTGCACAAAAAAATAATCTAGCTGATGCTGGTTAAGTGGAGGGTCAAATGCAGCCCTGCATGAGGGCTTCTTTGATGTACTGCTGCATAGCTTGGTTTTCTGTGACTGAAAGAGGGTAGATGTGGTTTTTGGGTGGCATGGTTCCAGACATGAGGTCAGTGGCACAGTCATAGGGATGATGAGGAGGTAGACCATTGGCTATGCTTAACACTATTAAGCATTTTTGATATTCAGGGGGATTTCCTCTTTGCAAGGGGAATCAGAACTCTCAATGGATGTTAAGGCCATCAGAACTGAGGGTATGTGGAGACAGGTGACCAGTTGCTGATCTCTCTCCTGGCCCAGAAGATATGAGGATTATGTGTCTGCATGCGTGTCCCAGGACTATGGGGTACTTGGACATGATGATTATAAGAAATGAGATGGTCTCGTGAGGCAAGGTGATCACTTAGAGTTGGAGGGGCATGGCACAATAGGTTATGGCCCTATTCCTTTGGGGCCACCATCCAGGGCTTGGACATGAAGAGGATTTGGACATCAACCTTCAATGGTAGGTTGAGCTTCTCAGTGAAAGATCAGTCAATGATGTTTCCACCATGCCAGAGACAATTAAATATAATAAGAGACCATTTCAGTGCCTTATCTGAACAGGAATAGGAACTGCTAGAGGAGATAAATATTTAGTAGGACTCACCACAAGTGGGTGGTGGTTGGGGTTGATTCTCTCTCCTAGTATCTTTGATGAAGGTGTAGGGGCATGCAGGCCACTGTGAAACTTGATGCTGAGCATCACCACAATATAAGCAAAGTTCAGACCTTTTTGCACCATTCATGTTCCAAAGCTGTTAGCTTTGCTTGACCCATCTGCATGCTTTCAGTGAGGATGTCATCAGGGATTGTTTTTTTGATAGCTTAGGAGCCCAACAGTTCCATATGGTTCCAGATGGTCCACGGCAATGAGTGAAACCAGGTTTCTCATTCCAACTGCAATGAGCATTCTGAACACCAGAGTAAACTCAGTGGTACTATCGTTGCCCTGGATCATGGTTAGGAACATGGATTTCTCTCTGATTTCCTTGCCCTCAGGTGCATGATAAAAACAAGGGAATAACTATGTGAAATTGTTATAGAACAAGAGTTGCTTCCAATTCTGGGGAGGCTTTGTGCATGAGCTGGTCAATGAATTGTGCCACTTTAAATTGTTCGGACAGCAGGTCCTTCTTGCTCAGAGAAGTGCAGGGAGCACTGAAGCAAAAACCCCCTTGCTTTGCAAAGGGTTACCAGAATGCTTGTCCAGGCATGTAATGAGAGCAGAAGCCGAAGGTGATGGTGCCACCAGCTAGTGATAATATCAGCATGTTGGATAGTTGTACGAACTTAGCATTGAACATGGCTAGCTACTGTTGTTGTTGTTCCCTGATTAGGAGGCCTCGAGGTGCCAGCACTCGTTGCCAATCTAGCATTCCCGCTGCTTCTGTGCTACAGGCAAAGTATACTATCAGGCAGCATAGACCGCTGTAGTTGTGGGTAAATCCAGAAAACATTTAGCTTAATCGTTGTCAGAGACAGGCAGAAGTTCAGGGGATTTACAAACCCGATATCCCAGGCAAAAGAAAAATCACAAAAACCAGGAAAATAAACCAGCTCAAAAACCACAAACATAGCACAAAGGCTTGATATATCAGATGAATAACAGCACTGAGCAGATACTTTCCAATTAATGAGAGTGTGCCTATATAGTGGTGAGTGGTGATTGAGTGCAGGTGTGTGTAATCAGTAATCAGGAGAGTATGAACATGACAGTGAGGGAGATGGCTGTGTGTTGTAGTCCTTGGCAGCCATTCTTGTAGGCCATGGTGTGTTGTAGGCCGTAGATCTTGGAAATAATGTTTGACACTGATTTCTGCATTGACATGACACAATAATCTTTGTGTTTTTTCTGATGAGCGACTGATGTGCTAAACATGGATTTTTTATTTTGCTCTTTTATGTAAATTAGACAAAATAGTTTTTAAAAAATGAGATGGCAATAAAGCTGTCAGGGAATATGCAAAGTAAAAGTAACCATTTGCTTCTAAAAAAAAATGTGAAGTTAAAATTACAGTTCGTGGAAATCTTCCTGAAAGATATAGTATGATTGCAGATAACAGTAATTCATCACTACACCACTGATGTTGCATCATTAATGTACTCAGTCCTAAAGCATGTTAACAGCTAAAGGAGGCAGAGATAATGTTGAGCAGAGCAAATCTTAAGCAGAGATCAGTCTAATATTAATGAGTGTGTGATCTCTGACCCTTGATCTACCTCTCAGTACTGGGTACTCCTGGGTACACCTCTCTGTAGCATTGCACTGGTTTTCTATTGCTCTCCACTGGTACTGTTACTCCTCCCT